>NW_019385686.1:105492-184626 GCF_000671375.1 Centruroides sculpturatus | reverse complement strand
AAAAAAAGAAAAACAACAGTTTATATCGCTCTTTCAAAAAAATCGGATAGTCTCCCAAGCAGTCCAAGCAACCACAGGTTAAATAATAGGCAGACCACGCCCCAAACCGAAATTTACATAAAAATAACCACTACTTTCACTTTAAGCCTTAAAAAATAAATCAAAATCAGAAATAACTTTTTTAAACTGATTAAATGAAAAACAGGGAACCCCAAAGGTCTCCTCACGTAATTTTGACAAAAAAGTACAAACAGCGATAATATGAAACGCATCCAATGGCGAGTCAGCCACACCACATACGCAACTGTCTCTTCTGTAATTACATAAAAAACTTAATGAATTACACCTTATTTGCATTAATACAGCCATAACATTAGATGAAAAATTACTATTATAAATAAAACAATCAAAAAAGGGTTTGTTCAGACTCTTATACCACTCACAGTAAGAACTTAATAATATACCATGATTCAACTTCGAAATATAATTATCAAAATTATTTAACTTTAATAAATAAACACTATTAACATCTTGTAACAAATTATCAAAATTGATTCCGTTCCTTGCACAATTAGCCAACCAATACTTCGACCAAGGTAACTCAGCTTGTTTCAAAATAAAACTCAAACAAATTTTACTAAGACGTTTATCATTTAAACTCAACGTTCTAAAAAGGATTTGTATATTTCTTGAGGTGTTTCAATTTGGGAAAATTTCATACTGATTTTAATAGCGTAGCATCTAGGAAAGTGTCTATATTGCTTTCATAGCAAAAGTTTCAAGGATGGTGATAGGCTGTCTTTTCTTTGTTGATGGCGTGTTCCTTGAGTCTTGTGTAGAGGTATCATGCACTATTGTATTCCTGTTCTTCACTGAATCTGTTGTCTCTGATGATAATTTATAAGTTTTTTGTCTGGATGGTCCTTCATATTCTTGTAGAGGCTGTGTATGTTGAGATTCCTCATGAAACTTAGTTTCTTTCTTTCAGTGTTTTGGTGAAGACCCCATGGCTTGATAGCAGCATACTGATATTGCAAGATTGCTGGTTTGTCTTGATGAGTAAACAATTGTTTTTCCAAATCAATCCAATTTGTATGTGAAGTAAGTGTAAATCACATGGATTTCAACATTTTGTTTATTTATTTATTTCCATTAAAAATCTGTACTTTTCTCTTCCTTGAAAATTAATAAACTATAACCAATTAGAACCAATCTTACCAAAAGAAATTATGTAAATGAAGCATATTGGCCATTGTAGTGAATGTATCAGTTGCTATCTAAGCTGAAGTCAGACATTTGTTTAGGACAGTGGACATTTTAATAAGAAATGTATATCTTGTCCTCCACTATTATTGGAAAGTAATTATGATAATTTGATTCCTAGTAAAGAGTCAAAATTATGTTTGAAAGATGTAATTGTGTATTTTGAAAAACTGCTTGTGGAAAATGACCTATTGACTATTCTTGAAATATTGGACAAAAAATAAATTTCTAAGTATTGAAGAACTCAAAAAAAAGATAATGTATACTGTCTGTTGGTGTTACCAAAAATTGAATGCTTTGAATCTAAGGCTCTTAGTCTCAAAGAAGTTTGTTTTATGCAGAAATGATTTCCTCCGACAATCAGGATCTGTGTTAATGAAAGAAGATCCAACTCCTTCTGTGCTGAGAAAAGTAAAAAAACTTGTCACTTTGCTGGGTGTAACATCAGCGTTATCTGGATCCCTAGACCCATCGGCCAATGTAGTATGTCCTAGACTACTCTTTCATGTAAAAACACGTAAGCCTCTCTGTCCACTTTGTCCCATAGTGAATAAATATTCTCATCCAACATATTTCCTACAAAGAGTGCTTGCTAGGAAAATTGCTGCTCTTGTGCCTAATTTCATCCTTGTATCCTCTTCTCTGGAAGCAAAGTCCCTTGTAGTTAGTAGTGTTGGGTTATACTTTACGAATTTGGAAGTATACCCCAACACTACTAACTACAAGGGAATTTGCTTCCAGATTTCTTCAAAATAGATGTGGTCTCTTTATACCCATCTGTGACCCATTTTGAAGCAATCATGCTAGCAAATACACTACTCATTACTGAGAACAACTATTTCTATTTCTATGGTAACATTTACTTGCAAAAGCAGGGAGTATCTGTGGGCTCACCACTATTAGTCATTGCAGAATTAGTCATGAGAGCCATAGAATTCAAATTTTTATATCTCTGCTTACCATATGTTATCTATTCCCTGCTATATTTGAGGTATGTTGATGACATTCTACTTGCATGGAAAGACTCAGATATAGAGTTACTGAAGTTTATATGATCTGTGTCGACTATTTTTCTGACCATTTCCTTTACTATGGAGGAAGAGAAATATGTGAAGATCTCCTTTTTAGACCTACTTATATATAGTCTGACAACTGCATCTTATTTTTTGTGTATCATAAATTTGGTGAATCTCCTTATGTCATCCGTTCTATGGCCTTTCAGCCCTCAAAGTACAAAAACTTGACTTAAATACAAAAAATAGTGCTGATATGCAGGGCATTCTTATATCTGTCCTCTCAATTTCTTGTAGATGAGAAGATTTTTGTCTTAAATTGGCTGTTTGCAGTGCTCGGTATTTAGCCAAGTTCAAACATTTAGATAACTGGGTCAAATGCATGTTATTTCCACTATCCACTTTGTATTCTAAGAAGGAATTGGTTTTCGTAATGCCAGCCATTTCGTACCTGGGTCTGACTTCGTTATTTATTTGTTGAATTTTCAAGAAATTTGGCTATATTTTGCCACTAGTGCTCCAGCCCAACTTACGTAAGATACTTTGTAATGATAGAGACGAAGTTACACTCTATGAAAAGTCTCAGGTATTTATGATCCCATTATGAAATCCCCTAACTGGGTTGAAATTATCATATATTGGGGCCACTACTAGATGCTCTGCCTCTGTCTTTCAGAACATCGCAATGATATAGTGTGTAACAAGTGTACAACAGAGCTAGCTGAAAAAGTGATAGAAACTTTGAACCAATTTGGTGGCAATTGGAAAACATTGGTGGGGATGAAAAAACATTATTCATATGGGAATCATTTTACATCTCAATGTTTGTCACCATGCAACTCTCCCATGCTGGATATACCAGAATTGTGGATGGCACTGTTTAATCTTCTAAAAGTTGTAAGTCACGTAGTTCCCTATAAAACACCTTGTAGTGATATTAGTACCTTTCATTCTTAGATTATTAATACCTTCTAGATCATTCTTAATGGATGGAAAACATACTAGTTATAATTATAATTTTGGCTTTAATGTTTAAGCTGTTAGTAGTAGTGTAAAATTCTTTATTTTTTCTTCTATATAGTTAGCACAGAGTTAATCTTACTAATATTAGGAATTCTCTTCCTAAAATTTCTAGGAAATTAACATTTTGATTCATATTTTTTATAAATTTTTATGCTAGATTTAGATTTTCTATTACAGAAATTTTTTCTTTGTGTTTGTTTACATTTATACTGTATTTTAACATAAATTTTATTCTATATTTTTTAAATTTTAATTATTGATATACAGTAGAATCCACTTATTGAAATCACTTTGGGATTTGCTCATGCTGATTATAATAACTGACCAATAACATTAAGTATGAGAAGTAAATAAGATTACAGTTAGCAGAAATTTTGGTATTATTAGCTCTGTCAACACAGTTAAATGTGTTGTAGTTTGCGGTATAAACATTTTCAGTTAATTTTATAAACCTACCTCAGGTTTCAAACTACAAATTCCAAAGTTCCAAATTGAAATGTTTTTAAACCTTTACCTTCAAAACCAAATTCCTTTTGCTGGAAAAGTGTGTATGGTGTTCATTTTATTATAAGTTATTCCTTTCAGTTTTAATTTTGGACTTTAGTTTTTATATGAGTGAATCTAATGAAAAACCAGGGATGCAGTATTGTACACAATAGCTTTGACTCTTACTTCTTAGTTTGATACCTCTGACTCTGATTTCTTTATTACATATCAATACAGGAACTAAATAATAAATATATTAATTATGTACTTTTCACATCAATTGAAAGCACACAACATACATCACTATCAACATGACTACTTTTTAGTACCATAACTGTTAAAGTTTGAATCTAAAGGCTATAACTATGCCACTTTTTAAATTTTATTTATTAAAGACCTATTCAGTGATCTTAGCGCTTAAAGAAAAGACAAAATTTATAAAATTAGAACAATAATATTAGTTTTATTAAAATGCTATAAAGTAATAAGGTATATAACAGAACAAAACTATAAAAGAAAATCAGGAACATCTGTCTGTACCAGTTCTTTCTTTTCAGGATTATTGTTTGAATATAAAATATAGCTTGAATAAAATATATTAACCAAATTATTATGTGTGAAATAAGAAATTTTAATATATATTTATCATATTACAATTTATTAGGAGTTGGAATCAGTCTATTTTTACTGACTAAACTCTGACTCCATAGCTCTGTAATAAATTAATTATACTTCATTATTTTATATCTTAATTATTATTAGTTCACTTTAAAGCTTAATGAATTTGGAAATAGATGTTTAAAGGAAATAATTTATGATGAATATATTGTTTTGTTGGATAATCTAGTTAATGTATTGATTTTTTATGACTTTTTTTATAAATAAAATAATTCCATATTACTTATTGTGACATTATTACAATGCTGGGCTGCAATTTTAATCATATTTTAATTTAAATAAAAATTCTGAATTGAAATTATGTGTGTCCAGACCAGAAATTATATAGTTAATTGGGTTCTCTGACCCCCTAAGCTTTCCACACCTGGTTTCAATTCTCACCTGTCTAACTGTTCTTGAGATTAACAAAGTTATAAATTGATATTGATATAAGTGCAGGATTAACATTAGACACTATATCTGCACTTCAATTTATTAATGCAAGACTTGGAAGAAAATTTTATTTTATTTTCTAGGGTTACAATACTCAGGTCTGTCAATATGTATTTTGGACTCTTTTTTGCCTCTCCTCAGTTGCCAAGTTAATTACAAAATTGTTGATAAAGCATCCATATTCCATGAATACATTTAAAAATATACTTGTATATACATGTATTAAAATTTTCAAAATTTTAAAATTGTTCCCCTGAACATAATGCAAATATTTTGCATGGTTCTTGCATATTATTTTAACAGAATTGATATAACTTATTCTGTTATAAGAATGTAGAAAATGTTAGAAAATTTAATGAGTATATTTTTAAGTTTTTTTTTTTTAAATCTGGATGTTATATTGATAGTTTTGTAATTGTAGTTTCTCAGTACTCAGTTGGAAACTGAGGAGAGATGCCAGAACAGAGTGTTCTAGAGAATAAAATTTGCCTGTAAGTCTTGTGTCGATAAATTTGAGTTCAGATGTAGTCTTTAGCTCTATTCCATATTATAACTATTAATGAAATAATGTCATTCTAATAAAATTTTTTTTTATGTAGGAAATTGCAAAATTGATAAAGAAAGATGTCTAGCAATTGTACTCATATTACTACAGTTGGTGATTATAGTAAGGATGATATACTGAGAAAGCAAGAGGTACTGTTATATTTATTTAAAGTTTAAAATTATTGTTTTAATTAAATATATTAAATGTCGTATTGTGTTTAATCAGTTATTAATGATAGTATTGCAAAATGAAAAGATTACTTAAGAGTTGTAGCTGTATATACAGAATATATGCAATGAAAAAATAAACATAACAACAACAATTATTATGATGAAAGTTTTAACTTTTTAATTTACCAAACTATTTTCAAGGAACACACAAAAACACAATGCTGATTATCCAAATTCAAGCTCAATATTTGAGGCTTTAATGCAGTCCCCTCCAGTTAATCCGTACTACTGTTCAAGTTTATTTTATCCTATTCACAACCATTGTCGTCATAGTGTTGCAATTTATATTTTTTATAAATGGTAAAATGTTTTACAATGTCAGGTAAACAAAAATGAGTCATGTGACAATGTCAAAGCAGAAATAATTAACCTGTTGGAAAAAGTGCAATTAGAGAAGAAAATTGCTAAAACTGATTATATTATTTTTGTAGTACATATTTAAACTTGAAACTATTCTTAAAAATATAATCTTAGAAAAATAATGAGAAGGTATTTATTATGTAAAGAGATTATAAGAAAGATGTAGATATAATAGTACATTGTACTATTATATCTACATATTGTTGTTTTTCTTTTTAATCCAGTTATCAAAATGCTGGATTATGCATCTTTATCTTTATTTTTAGTTCTGTTATTTCTTGTAATACATTATTTTGGTATAAAATATTTCAAAATAGTTTATTCATCAAAACGGAATTATTTCTCAAATTACTATTTTTATTTGGCATTAATAAAAATAATTTATACAAATAGAATTGCTTAAGGTTGCTCTAGTTAAGCCATTCTGTTTGTATAGTGTTGAGTTTTGTTTTATCATTTTTGAAGATTAATAAAAGTATTTATTAATTTATGCTTTTTGTTCTTTTTTTAATTATTCATTATTATTAGTTTACTACAACTATGATCTATTAATAGGACTTATTACACTGATGTAACCCTCTGGATGACAGAGAGAGAATAGCTAATCTATTGATTTAACCAAAATTAAATCAATAGATTAGCTATTCTCTCTCTGTCATCCAGAGGTTACATCAGTGTAATAAGTCCTATTAATAGATCATAGTTGTAGTAAAGTAATAATAATAATAAAAATAATTTGTGATTGATAACTTTTTCTTTTAGGAATTATTGTTTACTTTTATTAAAGGAGTTCAATAAATAAAGTAAAAATGTATTTAATTATTTACAAGTTTTTTAATTACAAAATACTGATTTATTTATGACAGCTGTTATGGCTTCTCATTAGGAATTGTAAATAATTTTTGACTAACTTGTTATAGATGAAAATTTATACAGCAAACTATCGATAATGTTTACTTGCAGTCAGTTCTTAATAAAATATTTCAGATAATACTACAGGTATACCTCACCTTATGTAAGTAATTGGTTCCAGAAGAGGTGACTTAAGTCAAATTTACTTGTTTTCGAATTTATTTGTCACTAGGCTAAACCACAAATAACCATTCCCAGTTCTGTATTTTATCTATAAATGCATTTTTAATAATATATGGTTAATAAGAATCTATTTTAAGCTTACAAACAAATAAATTTTAGTTTGTAATATAGTACAGAAAAAAAAGTAATCTAAATTTACGAATACATGTATGTACTGTACATACTTGTAAATGTACATGTTTACAATTTGGCGATGTTTACAGTACATTGCGGACTCTTTATTTCTGAATGTGGTCTGCTCTAAGACATTATAAAATAAGATGATTTTGTAAGGTTAAATAACAAATACAGTTATTAAAATTGTTTTGCAATAGTAGAAAATAAACTAATTTATGTTAAATTTACCAATATCGAGTGGCGCTGACAACAACGCCAAACGGTAGATATTGGAACTACCATGAAAAATGTCAATATTGAGCTCTTAAAGACCGCTAAATAAGACAATACAGAGTCACAGATGTTTTCATATTTCGTTTCCTAGGATTTATGATGGTTATATTAACATTTACTGTAAATGTACATATTTTAATATGATTTTATGTACTTTTAACGCTAGTGATATTATGACTTAAATATTTCTGGCGGACAGACCTAAAGTTGAATAAAATGACTTGAACTTGATTTTTATTTTTCCATGTATTTTTTTGACAAATGACGTATAATCAAGAACGACTTAACTTGAAATGACGTAACCCGAGGTATACCTGTATTTAATTAAACTCATATAATTGTTTATATTTTCAATATTTTTATTCTAATGATTTAATTTATATTCATTGTAAACATATTTCTAAATATAAAAATGAAATATGTTTTCTAGTAAAATTTATTAGATAAATTTAATATTTTTAATTGCATAATTTTCAAGTTTGTAATAAAATATTGCATATAAATTAGCTAAATTGAATGTTCTATTAATGAAGTATATATAGCAGGTTTATAAATTAAAGAAACAAAAAATAAAACATTGATTTTGATGATGATACAAATATTAAGTAATGAATATTTAACTTTTTATATTGACTAAAGCTTTCAATTTCTTTGATAATAAATTGAAATTGTAACATTTAGAGGCTTAAATTTTAAGTAATTAAAAGCTAATATTTTTAAAATTTACATTGTTAGGATCTATTGTTTTCTATATAATGATTCTTCCTGACCTTCCTTGCTACATTGAGGAGAGGCAAAGGAACATATGTACTGGGTGCTAAGTGAGAAAGGATGCTATAAATTTGCCTTCTTAACAGATCATAAATAATTAAAAAAGAGTTTCAAGAAAATTAAAATGTTAAGCTAATATTAATATTGCAAATATATGAACTCAAATCACAAATCTGATATTTAGTTAAAGCCAAACAATCTGCCGAAATGAAGCAAGATTGCCTGCAGATCCATGTAGTGTTGCTGGCAACATGTCCACATAGTATGGAGGAGTTGCGGGTTAGAGTTCTGTTTCAGGTCATTTATTTTCTTTCAGAAAATTCTAAATTAAATTTAGTTTATTATAATTATTAAATCTAGCACAAGATGGTAACATAACCTCGAGACAAATTATTTTGTATTTAATTAGTAACATAGCCATATTATATCACAATAATTCAACAGTTTGTTTGGCTTTAATATTGCAAGCATTAAAAAAGTATTATTTTATTTATCGTCAATGCATGCTGTTAAAAGTTGCATAATAATACTGTGTACATTTGTATTTATTTCCACTATAAGTCTGTGACATACATCTGTAGATACACCTGCTATTAAACGACTTTCTCTGGCTCATAGCCAATTATTTTAATACCAAAATAATTGATAGATATTTGTAAAGATAATTTTATTTGAAGAGTATTTTTTGTTTTTAGTTTTTTCAAAATAAATAATTTTAATAATTAATAAGAATAAAAATTACCAAAGTTAACTGATGGAATAAGTATAATTTTCTATCATTTATATTAGAAATTATAGGATTATAAGTTCTGTTTCATTACAGGAAATATGATCTCATTATTAGTCAATACAGAAGTATAGAATAAATGCTAAATAATTAATAGGGTAATAAAATAGGAATAAGTATAAAATTTGAGTATAAAGAATGCACATGCTATCAAGTTTGAAATTAAAATTAATACAAAATTTGATAATTAACATTGCATATTAAAAATTCATATAACATTTAAATTAAAATCAGTAATATATAAGCATCTCAAAGCCTGATTTTTAATAATAAGCATACGATCACTGTAATGAATCAGAGCACCACCACCACCACTACGTCTGGAAGCATAGGGTTGGAAAGAAGTCCAGTTAGTGTAATAACTGGCAATGTATCTGCGCAGTAAGTGGGAGTTGCGGGTTCAAGTCCTTCTCCAGGCCAATTCTTTTCTTCCAGAATATTATAAATTATATAGTAAAATATTAATTTAATTATAATTATTAAATTTAATAAGAGAGAATGTCTAAATTACTTACTTCTAGTATCAGATTACTTAGAATTTAATTATTAATAGTTGTGGTAAAGTAGCCAAATTCATTACAGCAATTATTTGGCTTAAAATCAATAATTAAATAATAAAAATTTAATTACCTTGGATCAATTGAAGATATATGTAATCAATGACAATATTATTTAACAAGGAATGAAAATGAGAGGAGGAATGAATTGGATAGTGCTGGTGTGTACAAAATACCTTTAGTAGACAAGGAGGAGGTTGAGATGTATGTTGAAGATACCAGGATTCTATGCACAGATTAAAAGAATGCAAAAACAATGTTATGTTAGAACATAGAGAAATGATAAAGCTCTCAACCATGAGAGGTTAAAAAAGAGATGGAGATTGATTGACAAATAGCTAAAGTTGTACATGATTTCTCAACCACTTACCCTCAGAAATAATGTAAACCACATACAACACCTTATTTTGCCAAGGAAAACGTTTAATAATCATAAACGTTTTTGGCTTGTTCTACAGCATCCTCAAGAATTATATTACATTTAATCATTAGAATGTAACATTCTAACAGAATTTTGAACATAAATTTAAATATGAATAAAAGAACACAAAATAATTTTAAAAAGATGATGATAAACAAAATCAAATTAATAATGAAAGATGAAACATAAAATATAATTACAATAAATGTATTAATATATAATGAGAAGCCAAATATGAAAATGTAATATTATTTTGTTTGAAGGGCAATCTATAAATTGCTATGTTTTAGTTTTTTCTCCATGATGTATTTTCATGCTGATGGTAACATTGCATTGTGTTGTCCACTATAGCGCAAGTAGAAGGCTCAATTGTAAAGTGGGAGGAGGCCGACATCATAAAACAAGTTCATTCACCATCATGAGTGATGAGTATGGAAAAGTTAGAAATATATGGAAGCAGGAAAGTGGACAGGTGTCTGAATGCTAGGGACGCTTAGATGTCTATGGGAAGACAGTTTAATGTAAGTCATTGAGACTTATATTGAATTGGATTATATTGAAAGAATTGTTGAGCAACACGAATTACCTACAACCTTGATACGTAAATTAATTAGCATCTTTAAAAACATAAGAGCTACTATGTCTTCCCAATCAACATCTAAGAGGAGAATTGCATTACATTATTTTTTCATGTTCATATGAATACATAAAGAGCTAGCCAATATTCATGTAGCAATGTAGACATCATATAGAGAGGATTTGATCCCAGGATCTCGAAAATCGGGATCCCGACCACTTTTCGGTCCCAAAATTTTCGGGATTAAGTTTTCCTAATCCCGAGATTTTCGGGATTGACATCATTTTAAAAAAAGTTGCAAAATAGACTGCATGAAGCGAAACGTTCAGTGCCAGTGCTTTTAACAGAATTGCTTGCCTATCATTTTGATATAAAATACAAGAAATTTTATTCCAAGCAAGCAGCAGAAATTAACCTAGCGGGCTTGCGATGCTTGCTTGTAATAAAACTTCTTGTATTTTCAACTAAAATGATAGGCAAGCAGTTCTCACTGGGTTACTTGGTAATATACTTCATTTTTGTATTTTTGAATTTTCGCGGGCGCCAATCGATTTTCTGGCGCAGTCGAGAGCACTACTCAGTGCGTTTTACCTGTCAATGTGTCAGCCATCTTGTTTTGCCAGTGTGGTTAATATAGACCCGACGCCTCTCGCTTAGGGGGGTCGACCTTAGGTGAAAAGGTTACGACCCCCGCCTTGCCCGTGATCTGTCAGGATGATGCGAGAAAGTCTTTTTACGTTTGGGAGTAGTGGTTTGCTGGATGCTGAGAGACTCACACAGAGACCGAATTTACAAAATTAACGTGTTTATTTTTAGAAAGGCATGCTTACAATGATCGAAACAATCGGGATTGTAGCCTTTACTCCTACAATCCCGATCTGTGTCGACCGGACTGTTTTCTTCCAACCTCCCCGTGTCCTCGAAGCTATAACTAGAACGGGCTTATAAGTATTTACTAACGATTCCTCCAACTTCCATCAAACCTAAACGCGTTTTCTCAGCAGCTGCATATATGTGCAACAAATTGAGAAGCAGACTTGGTGATGAGACACAGGATGCGTTGTTATTTCTCAGATCATATTTTCGCAATTCAAATTAGAATGTTCCTATTAGATTAGTTTTCTTTATATTTAAGAAAAATGTGACTGATTAATATTATTTTTAAATACTTTTTGCTAAGAAACTTACTTTACTACCTACTTACTAGGTTGTTATATGAAAGTAGTCTATTTAGTCGATGTTAAGAGAGATTTTTGTTAATTTTCAACGTTTATTTGCATAGTTTGTTACATAAAGGTTTTTTCAATTTATGTGAGTTTAAAGAGATGTCAGTGATGCTTAAAAAAGAATAAATTTAACATGAAACAGTGATTTTAAGTCTGGTTAGTCTGACTCTAAGTCTGATTAGTTAGAGTGATTAATTTAACTAGGTGTATACCGTAAAAGACGTTGATTTTTGTCTAAATTTTGATTTTTGATTTCTGTAAGATTTTCTTATTTTTTATTAACCCTCAATACCGAAATAATCCCGGATTGAATAAGTATAATTCCGAAATCCCGGGATTAGAAATAAGGACCGGGATCGAATTCCCTAATCATATATAAGTGTAAATGGTCTTTGGAATCTTATGTAACAACAATGACCCTATCAGCCACGATAACTCCTCCAGTGTTTACATGATTCCAATTAAGGACTAATGTTTTGACATGAATCTAACATATGTTGGAGCTACCAGGTGTACTTTGACAAAAAGAATTAAGGAACATAAATACAAAGTGGAAAAGCATCTTATCACCACTGTGTTAAGATGCCGCTGAACAAGATGTAAAGTGGGATGAGGCCAGAATCATTAGACCTGCTAGGAACCCTAATACTATTAGGTTCTTAGAAATGTTAGAAATTTTTAAAATCAACTAAAAAACTATTTTGCATTAATCATAGGGATGCTGACACCTTATCCACGGCATGGAAATCTATGAAATGTAAGTTTATGAAATGTAACCTGGACTTGGTCCTCTAATTATTTTTGTTTATATTAATCTTCATTATTATTTTTATTTATATTTGTAATTATTAATTGTTAATTTTTTTTTCTGTGATAGTGTTATCTTTAGAACACCTTTTAATTTTTTAAATTATTTCCGTTGAATTTGATTTCCTTATGTTTGTTTATTTTAAATGGTGTAATTCACTGAGGAAGGCCTATGGTATTAGGTCAAAAATGTTATGATTTATTAAATCTACTACTAGAGTTAAAAGTTGATCTGTTTATTACTGCAAACTTTTTACATGGGCTTTCCCAGATGGACTCTACAATAACCAAATTGACTACATTATTGCAAGCAGATGATAGAGAAGTGCTATCCAAGTGGCAAAGACTCCTTCAGGTGCTGACTGTGGAACAGACCATGAACTATTGATTACTAGAATGTACATCAGACTAAGAAGAACAGCTGTTCTGAACAAACCTACACGAATTGACTTAGACGCCATATCTAACGACTTCTCCATTGCACTAGAGAATAGATTTGCAGCATTGAACAAAATGGACAGAACACTTGAGGAATTTTGAGAGGATGTATATAAAATTGTACTAGAGAAAATAGAAGACAAGATCTCTAAACATAAGAGGAAAAGAAGATTCAGATGGCTGACTGTTAAAACTCTGAAAATAACAGAACAAAGACAGAACATGAAACTGCAGAAGAACAAATAAGAAGTATTTTGCTTAAACAGAGAATTCCACTGACATCCTAGGAAGGATAAAGAAAGCTTCCTCCAGCAAGAATGCAGTGCCTTGGAGGAACAGTCAAAAAAGGGATGGTTGAGGGAACTGTTTCAATGCATCAGGTTTATAATCAACAAATTTGAGCCAAGGATAGGTATCATTCAAGGTTGTGATGGTGATAATTTAACAGAAGCAAATGAAACAAATGAAACCAAATCCAGATGGAAAGAATACACTGAGAACTTATATAAAAGTGATTTGATCATCCAGATCCTTTTTACCCCTCATGAGTACATCTCTGAACTACCAGTGACTAAAGATAAAGTTTGCTGGGCACTGGACCAGCTCCCAAGGAGGAAGTCCCCTGGCCATGATGGTCTCACTATTGAACTATTCCAGGAGGTTGGTGAGGAGGCTCTTAATGCTTTTACCTGTGCCAGTCAGTTTGGGAGAGGAGATTGGAAAAGATCCATTTACATTCCTATTCTAAAAAAAGGAGATCCAAGAAACAGTGCTAACAACAGAACCATTGCCCTAGTCTCTCATGCCAACAAGGTTTTATTTTAAAAATTATTCAAAAGAGGTTGGAACCCATGATGAATTTTGAAATGCCTGAGGTACAAGCTGGCTTCTGACGTAGTTAAGGTACACATGACCAGATTTTTAACATTAGAAGAATAACGTTAAGCCATGAAATTTCAAAAACACATTTTTTTCTGCTTCATTGATTATAACAAGGCAAACACTGTAAGACTGGAATAAAGTATGTCATAAAAACACAAATCAATAAACTTTATAAATGAAGTTTCAGTATAGTTTAATGTAAATAAAATACAAATGTTTTTGACCTACATAGAAGATCTTCAGGTTAATGTGTTCCAAAATGGAATGCAAGGCAAGGCATTTGACTCTGTTAATCACTTATGTTCTGGTACTCCATCCAAAGGATCATCATAGTCTTGCTAAATAATCTATATATGGAACAAGAAGTCATAGAAACCGGTTAGTTTAATATCAAGAAGGGTGTCCGGCAGGGATATATTCTGTCCCTCTATCTGTTCAACCTCTACAGCGAATACATCATGAGATGCATAGGATTGGAGATAGACAGGCATGAAGATAGGAGGACAAATTGTTAATAATTTACGATATGATGATGATATTGCAATTCTTACTGAAAACAAAAAAGATTTTACTCATCTGGTAAAGTTTATCAGAGATGAAAGTAAGAAATTTGGATTATTATTGTGAACATAAAGAAGACAAAAGTAATGTCAGCAGGACCACTTAACAGTTTTGAGATTGATGGTGAAACAATTGAAGTTGTGGACAGATTTGTATTACTTGGAGCTGTAGTCATCAGAAATGGTAGATGCACATAGAAGCTTAAGAAAAGATTCTTACTAAGAATAAAATTAACGTCACACCTTCAACCCATCACGAAGAACAAGGATGTGACGATTAAGACCCCACATTTCTTTATGCAGCAAGAGTGTAGCGAAATGATGTCATGAGAAGTGTTGGCCAATTACAAACCAGTTTCAGTGTGTTCGCTGTAAAGTGCTTCTCGAGCGCTGCATAAAGAAATGCAGGAGACCAAGATCACACTAGTAAGATCTCTTGTCTTCCCTGTTGTCATGTATGGATGCAAAAGCTACAATCTTAGAAAGTTGAGTGAAATAAATTGAATGCCTTTGAGCTCTGGGTATGTAAAAGACTCCTGAGGTTACCATTGACAGCAAAGAAAACAAATATCTCAATTCTTGACATCATCAAGCCTGAGATGTTTCTTGTGGCCATGCTTCTAAAGCAGAAATTGGACTTTTTTTGGTCATGTGATGCATGCCCATGATGGACTAGAAAGAAAAATCATGCTTGGGAAGACAGAGGGAAGATGCAGGAAAGGTCGACAAAGAATCAGGTGAATAGACCAGATAAAGCAGGTCACTGGTATGTCCTTGCATGAACTAACATTATTGAGAATAGAACACTTTGGAGACACCTTATCCATCAGATCACCAGGAGTTGGCACCAACTTGATGGCACTTAACAACAACATTGGGGAATGGAGGCTATTCAATTTTAGTGGTTAAAGGTCAAGGCAGTGGGGAGATAAAAGGGTTTGTGTGTTATATCTCAAGTTGGACTTACGATTTTACTTGTCATTAGCATTTACAGTTTTTTTTTAATAAAATGCGTCTCTACCCTGAAAATTTTTTCCATTTTATAATAATTAATAATATAAAAAGTTTTTAAATAAAAATTTCATAACAGATTGTGCCACACAGAATTTTAAATTCTTTTGCTGGGAAAGTTATGCAACTCATTGCTAAATTTTTTGCACATGTAGTCAAGACTTATTTACTGTTCTTTTATATTAAAAGACAGTATAAACCATGATCAAACACTGTATCTTTATTTTAACATTCCAACAAATAATAAAGATGCTTACTTTATTCACTGACAGTTGCAGATCATTTTTAAAACAAATTTCAACCAGCTGAAATATTTTTTTTACTTAATATTAGTTTTACAATTTTATTTTAAAAAACAATATTTTAATTGTTTATTTGAGAATGTTATAAAATTTGACATGGGAATGTGCCATGAAATGTCTGGGCTAGACTGACAAAAGGGCTCAGACTTTGAAATAACATGACTTTCAGTTTGCATCAGTTCTTATACGTATCAGGGCCTCCTGTACCTAAGGTTTCATATCTGGTTTCGTCTTTCATCTATCTAACTTCATTCTCAAGATTAAGGAAAGACAGATAGATGGATGGATGACAGCGCATATAAGTCCCTAGTATAACATAATGCGAATTGCCTTATTTAAATTTTAAAACAATTTGCAATTTTAAAAACACTGTGTTAGGAAAATTTATGAATTTGACTAAACAATGTGTAATACTCTCTTAATATCTAAACTTTCACCTTTAAGCTGGTAATTTTATTTATAATTGTCACAAAACATTTTTCAGGCCTGTTTATGAACCCTCATCAGAGGTAGTGTTCCATACTTAGGACCAATAAACTTTTTTTGATGGTTATAAATAAAATTTCCAGCTTAAAGGTGAAAGTTTAAATACTATATATTGAGCTGGACAAGAATGAATAAACACTCTTAACAGTTTGATATTGAAAAATGTTTAAGATATTTTAACTCTGGATTTCTCCTGATTACTTTTTACACCATGAAATTATGGGCAAGTATTAATAACAAAATGTGAAAATAAAAAAATAATGTGCATAAAGTTACAAATAAATCTGCTTTAAATGGTATCATTTATCATTTTTCAGTTGTCATTTAAATGATGATTTTGATTGTCATATCAAAAAAAAAAAAAAGGTTTATTTTCAATTAAGTTTACTCCCAGTTTATTAATATTTTTTGCAAATCTAGAAAATTTTTAAGGGAAAAATTTAATACATTTATACTTTGTAATGAATTACAGGATTTATTCATGAATAATAAATTTCAAAAGAACTGTTTTTTTACTTCTTTATGAAGTCAGTTTTACACCAAATCATTGTTATTTAATAAAATTTCTTATTTTAGATTTAGTTACTAGTCTGGTAATGCTAAAATTATAATTTTTGATTAACAATGTCAATTAATTGACCTATAAATTTGCGCTGTCATCCATCCATCTATCCATCTTTCCTTAATTTTGAGAATGAAGTTAGGTAGATGAAAGATGAAACCAGGTATGGAACCTTAGGTATAGGAGGCCCTGATTAACTATATAAGAACTGATGCAAACTGAAAGTCATGTTATTTCAATTCAAAAATTTTCCCCTGAAAGGTGTTAGATAGATAAATGGCATGAATCTATTGTTAAAGGAAAAGTATGATGTATAGTAGCAAGCCACTACTAATTTGAAGTGGAGAGCATATATTTTAAGTTAAATAAATTTAAATTATGATTAAAAATTGAAGTCTGGCATTGTAACAATATCACAATAAATAATTGTAATAAGAGATGACACCTAACATCTATCTCTAGTATCAAATTACTCAGAATTTAATTATTAATAGTAGCAGTAAAGTAGTCCAATTTAATACAGCAATTGTTTGGCTTATGATTAAACATTGGGCTTTGAGATGTTTATATATGTTGTATACATAATCTTTTAAATGTATATTCAAGTACCTGGTGATCCATGTTTACTTGGGTACAAAAATGGGTACTCAACATTCAGCACTAGGTATCAGGGCATCTTACAACCAAATTTTTACTCTTTTCACTCCACATACTGCTGTTATGAAAATGGAAAATTTCATGGAAAATTAGAAGATTGGTTATGGATATAAGAAGTCAACGAAAATAACGAAATAAACCATACGGAAAAGCCTATTAGAATCTTGTTTATTTGCATGTTATTAAATTTTATTTCATATACATTACACATAAATAAAAAATGAATTATAGGAACATAAATTTCATTTGAAAAACAAAAAAAACATAAAGAATTAATGAAAGTAAAAATTGGGCAGAATATGTAATGTGAGTTATACATCAGATTTTATTCACTGTCACTTTCTGACAATAAATGCATACATTTGTGCAGGATTGCAATATCTTTGCCATTACTAAAAATGCTTTGGTTATCATGTTCTTCATCCACAGGTGAAGTACTTTCTGTGATCTCCTGAACAATGTTAGCAGTAATGTCTTGCGGTACTGATGTTACAGTGGTTTTATGGATGAATTCAGTTATTAATGGCTGGGTTTTTATGTAATTCTCTATAAGATGACATTAACGATTTTAGATCACATAGAAACTTTAAAGCTCATTCCTCATTAGGATCATACTTGACAAAATGATCACCCAATTAGTTTGCAAGACCTTCTTTAACTCTTTGCTACATGCTGTTGCAGTTCTGCAACATTAATTTTTTTGTAGTTTGTTTTACAAAGTAAGTTTTAAATTTTGCAATAATTCTTTGATCTAGTGGTTGAATCAAGGATTTGGTATTAGATGTGGCAGCAGAAAACAAAATTGCACATTTGGTATTCCAAGACTGGATGGTCGGCATTGTCTAGAATCAATAGAACTTTAAATTCTAGACCTTTGGCATTCATATATCACCTCTGGGACGAAACATTTGTTGAACCATTCAGTAAAGATTTAGTGGTAACCCAGCCCTTATTATTTGTCATCCAGTGAACTGGCATTCAAATCTGCTCCTTATATTAAACATGGTCTTTGGGTTCAATTAACAAGTAGAGGCTTCAATATATGATCTCCCGAAGCATTAGAGCAAAACATCAAGGTGACACGATCTTTAGCTGCTTTGAAACCTCCAGCATTTTTCTGCAATTTTGCTACGTAGGTTCTATTGGCATTCTTTTCCAAACAAGACCACTTTCATCAACATTCCAAACTCAATCAGGAATTTTTTTGTAAATTCTTTGGCAGCTGTTTCATCTGCAGATGCAGTTTCTTCTTTTATTTTAATGTTGTGAAGTGCATATCTTTTGAAGACCCTGGCATCCAATTTGTACTTGCAGAAAATTTATACACCTTATTCAACTCAGATAAAGTGTCAAAGTGAATTAATATAAATTCTTAGTGCTGTTTGTTTGATAACATTTCCATCTATTAGTACACTTTTTTGTGACATTTCTTCTGTCTGTATTATCAAGGCTTTTTCCATTTTCTCCTTTGTCTAAGATGATGACTTGGTATTTAATTTTGTTCCAGAATGTACTGACTTCTTAATAGCAGCATCATTACCTCTAATAGTTCTTAAGGTGGTTTCAGGTAAACCAAAATGCCTACAGATGTTGCTCTTTTTCTGGTTGCATTTTGGATACCAAAATTTCAATTTTAGTATCCAAAGAAATTGCTTTCCGCTTTTTTTTTTTTTGGTAGTTGGATTATTTAACAGTGTATGAGGGCTACAGAAAAATATTTCAGATTTAATTAACAAAACAGAGATTCGAAAATATACATGCAATGTATAACTATCATCTATTAAATTTTGACAAAATTAATAAATAGAATCTTGCTTTCTCTTTCCATGTGCCATATCAGGTCACCCTGATGGTGAACACCTGGCGCAGGTTAGTATGGATTAATTGGCATGCCAAGTGATGTCCTGGGGGAAGTTAGTACCAGAATGGTTCCCCATTGCCTTCTCTGGATATGCAATGTTACATGGGAGAGAAATAACTTCCGGGAGGTCTTTTAATAGTAACTGGTTCCTATTCAGGCAGTACAGATGTGGAGAAAACCTGGAAAACTCTACGTGGCCAGCCCATCTGGGCAAGGTGCAAACCCATGACCAAACTCCCAGTGTTTAGGGGCAGAACTTGCTTTAAGTTTTATTAAATTTTCTTTAACACCAACATCAAAGTACTGTATTTTCCCTTTTAAAACAAAACCTTTGTGGACCTCATACTGTCAGATTGGTCCATTTTTTATATGCAAACTGTTTAATTTTTTTAAAAAATGTGTTTCATGAAAAATTTGTTAATTCATATAAAACCTTTTACATATTTCATTAAAACAACTTGTGTAAAAAGAAAATTATTTTTTTAAATTGTGTTAAATCAAAATAGTTTAAAAAAGTTCATGTAAAAACAGAATTAGGTGTATATATTTATATATTTTGCTTTTAAATTAATTTAATATTTTATAAGTAAAATTTAATATAAAATATTTATTAAATCGTTGGATTAATTATATTTTTTCTTTCAGCTATCAAAATGTGACTCTTGTGATTGCCAAGGCCCTAATCTTTGGTTATGTTTACATCGTGACTGCTTGTATGTGGGATGTGGAGAATTGCATGATGATCATAGCACTAAGCATTTTCAGGTAAGGATAATGTTCTTAAAATTGTTTAAGATAAATTTTTAAAGTTAATATACAAAATTTATTTTTTTTTGCTTACAATGCATATATTAAATTTTTTATTCTAACCATTAGCATCAAATCATATGACTTTCAAACTCAAACTTTGTTGCAGACCTCTTTACTATATGATCCGCTCACTTTGATTAACTCCATAAAACAAAAAGTATAAAAATTGATAATATGAATTATTTTTTAAAATTCTTTTTAAAGATTAAATTTAAATAAACATTGTAGAATATATCTTTATATACCATTATATTAAAGCATAGCTTTAATGTAACTATATATAAAATTAGTTATGTGAAAAACGTAAAAATAATAACATTTATATTAAGGATTTACAAATGGAGTTAGTTGATTTGGCCTGTGAATGGCTCATATATAACTCTTGTTTGAGGTGTTTCAGTTTCGTGTCACACTTGATTTCTTACTATTTTCAGAGGCAAACAAATGCCGAATATAAACACCTGTTTGATGAGTTAATTCAAATGGCAAATATAAAATAATCTAGAGGCATATTTGAATATTTTGAAGAAAATTTGTGTGAACCGAGGGGGTTAGAGCGGCGAGCTTCTCCCCACTTATCGGCTTCATTGTCAGGGATGGCCTTGTTAACTGAGTGGGGAGGGGTAGTGTGTCCGTGATGAGGTGTCGATCGTATTCAAAGATGACACAATATTAAAATTAAGAATAACATATTTAATATAAAACAAATGATACAAATACATGCAAGTGCATTCTAAATTCCAACAAGAAGAAAGTAATAACGATAATAATATTTCCGTGTTGCGACAACAATAGACGGCTGATGTCTGTCTTTCCCATTGGTGGGACCACCAAAGGTCCTCAATCTGATAACCTTTTAAGTTCTAACCTAAACCCTAAAAAGAAATGATATAATTTTAAGTCTAAACTAAACTGAGATAGAAGTGAATTATTTCTAAGTGTTTACCTCATTTGGAGCGGCGATCAGAAGCTGCGAAGTTTCCAAACGCAGAGAAGGCTTGAGGAGTCCAATCCTTGGTTTCTTTCCGACGATAGCCTGGAGGTGCGGGAGTGATCCCCTTTATACCCGATTTAATGTGGGAAAAATCTGGGACTTTGCTGATGTACTTGTCTTTGCAGCGGGTGTTGTTTACTTGAATTTGACAGTTCTCCATATTTATCATCGTCTCCCCCATCATGAGTGACGTTATATAGACATCTCTTGACCAATTAGTATTAAATTCGTCATCACCTGGGGAGATGACTGGCCATCCTCAGTAACGTGATATGGTTACTCACCATACAGTCTACCCTTGTCAGTGACCTTTTTGTTCACCCTCTATACAGTAACATGTGTCTGTAGTTGCTAACTTGCACACCACAGATATCTTAGCATCGAGCGATCCCCTGGGGAAAGGAGAGTTCTTCCGCGGTCGACTAGGACGACTTGCCCGTTTAGGAGGGGAATAGACCTTTTGACCCTGCTACGTACTGCGTCGTTTCAAAGGTCTATTCCCCGGGCAAAGGGGAGAAAACGGGAGAAATAAGGAAAATAATGATGAAAGAAAATTCTATATGACTTTTATTATTTAAAATTCTCTTAAGTGAGTCTGATTTCTCACATTTGTATGTTTCTCTTCTTTTACAAATTCATTTGTATATTTTTACTACAGGTGTTTAAATTTGTGGTCTTTTATATATATTTGAATTTGACTTAATACATACATCTGTGAAGGACATTTTCAGTTACATTCTTATAGATTCTTTATATATCAACTTCCCAAAATCCGATGTATTGATACTAAGCCAAATGGTTGCCATAATTAATTGGGCTATAAATATTCTATAATTAATAATTAGGAATTAAGGTATTAGAGGTAGACATTATGTGTCATCTCTTAAGAGATGGCACATAATTAATAGCCCTATTAATTAAGGCAATTGTTTGGTTTGGTAGTTTCTTTAGTTGAAAGATTATGGAAACCAGTTGTAAATTCTAATTTTCATTTATCAATTTTCATTTGTTCAATATACTTGAATACAATTTATCCATCTATTTTTTACATTTGATATTCTTAAAAAAATCAAGTGAAAGTAAACATAAAATAAACCATAACTTGCTTTTTACTTTAGAATTAAGCTAATTATTTATTAATTAAATTTTGGAATTTAACTTAAAGGTAGACAATTTAGCCATCTTTATAAAGTAAAATTAGCCACTGTAGTTAACTTAATGAAGTAAACAATAAATCTTTAACAGTGGTTAACTTGGAGAAATTCTAATGCTAAAGTTAAAATGCTATATTTAGGCATGAACAAATGTAAGAAGAGTCCTCTTGTTTGTTTATGTCTGTAGATACCAATTTCATTCAGCCATTATCTTGTTCTGAGATTAAAAATTAGAAATTAATTTTGAATGTTGAGTAATTTGGAAAATTTTAAAAGAAAGATTGGGTTATCTTTTCATCTGATATCTGTAGTTTTAGATCAAATCCTATAAGTTAATTAATTATCTGTTAGCTTAATTATAGTGTGAAAATAACCTAATTTTTATAAAACAGTAAAATATAAAAAAATTAAATTTGAAGCAAGATTTTATGATAATTGAATGCTGATTCATTAAACAAATAAGTTTTAATATATATGTAATAATTGTGGATCAAAGTCTGAATTTATTACCAAGTATAAGTCTTAACCATTGGTCTTTTTCAAGCTAAGTTAAGGATAATTTTAATGAATTAATGCCAAAATTTAGCTTTAAAGTAAATGGTGATGATATTATCTTACATAAATAATAATTAATTTTGAATTTCATTAAACAAATTAGAAAATTTTAGAAGAAATGATTGACTTGGAATTGGACTTAATATATGTCCAGAAGTGGTGAATGGATCTCCAGTTAAATTTTACTTCCAGATATATAATAATTTAGATATACTAGATATCAATATTGGTTAACTATTGATATTTCAATAAACAATAATTAGTTGATATCATTATGTAGTAAGTCTAAAATAATATGTCTGTACAGTAATAATGACCAATGTACTATACCTATCTATGATGGGATTAATTTTTTCCAGATTTTGTAAGTTATTGAATTAAATTCAAAATCAAATTTTTTAATTGCTAATGTTTACACAAAATCATGCATACTGCTTGCTTTTAAGCCAAATTTTAATATTGAAATTTTATATTAAAACCTAAAATAATTATATTTATGATTATAAATCATGTATGCACACGAAGAAATTAACTAATAATAAGAAAAACAGTGAAAAAAAAATGCTGGTTTTGTTAGAAAGCAACAAAAATAATATACTTTGTTGCAGATAAAAATATATACTTTGTTAGGATCACGAACGTAAATACTTCTTATTCATAACATTTCAAGTACTTTTAGAAAATAATTTTGGTATTTTTTGTAAAATGTTTCCTTGAAAATGGACTTAATAAGTCGCTGAAAGTACTTAAAAAGTTATTGTTTTTTATCCCAATAAAATAGATTTTTTTTATGATATGGAAATTTTTTTCAATAGAAATTAGTCTGACCAATCCAGGAAGGTACTCCCTTTAGACATTGGCCTACTTTACTAATCATTCACAGGAGTGAGGTATAGCATGAGTCAGCTGGCATCTGGTTGACATACCTTAGAGGTAGAGAGGTTAAACCAAAGTGTGTATTTGATAATTGGTGAAATCCTATTGTTCATTTGATCGCTTGATGATATCAGCGTCCCTAGTAATGGTTGTGTAGATACTTGTTCATTACCTGGTTACAACAACCATTATTAGCATGGTTTATTTATTTATTTTTCTTTTAAATTGATAACATCTTAATGAGGATAATGTTTGCAGTCTATATAATAATGTCTTTAACATTAGGAAATTGATTACATCACTTCCTGAAAGAAAAAAGAAAGGCATATATGGATAGCAAAGTTAAAATTTTATTTCATTTAATAATTAAACTTACATACATTCATTTAATATAATTATAACACAAGTGCACAATACAATTAATAAAAATTATAAATGAATAAAATTATGGAATGCAGGTTTATTAAACAATATAAGATTTTTCGATGCTGTTACTCAAAGTTCAAATCTGTAAGAAACATATATCGTTGGAAAGAAAAATTTAAAAGAAATCAGAAAAACCCAATGTGGACACCTTACCTAGGCCTGGAAGCCCTTATAGGAAATGTAATCTGGACTTAGTCCTCTAATAACTTTTATTTATATTAATCTTCATTTTTATTTTTAATTGTTAATTTTAATTTTTTCTCTCTGTGATACTGTTCTCTTTNGCGTGTACGCCTGTGTGTGGAGCAAGATTTTGTTCACCCTGTTTGAAGCTTAATAACTCCTGTGCTTTTTGTCGAAAATTTCTGAAATTTTGCAGCAAGGTTTCTGTAATAGTTGGATTAATGCTGTTAAATTTTAATGGTAAAGGTCGATGGATGGGGAGATAATGAAGGTCGTGTTTATCTCCAGTAAGGTCAGACTTAATGACGATTTTACTCATCTCTACCTTCAAAATTAAGTGTTTTTGGTATTTTATAATAGTTAAAAATATAAAAAGTTTTTAAATAAAATATGATAACAGATGGCGTTACCGAATATTGCCGGGAAATTAAACAACTCGTTGCTGGATTTTTTTTAATATAAAAGACTAAATTCTGATAGACTTTCTGTGTCCGGACCTTTGCCAAATGTCTCTGTTAATACCCCCCACTCTGTATGAACATGCTCTTAGTTAAACTATTTTTATGTTTAAAATGAATAAAAGAAATGATGATTGAGATTTAGATAACATCGTTTTAAATCTATTAAAAGTTGAAAATTAGATTTAAGAAATTGAATTTTTGTTAAAAGAAGAATCTTTTCTATTATCTTTGCTAATTATTGGTGCAATTAAAAAGTTTCTTCTGAAATTAGAAGAATTTTAATTGCTTCGATTTTGTTTCGATGTAAGAAACTATAAACGAGATTTCTTACGAATATGATACATTTTTTTCGAATTTAAATAAATTTTAATATTAAAAAAACCCCCAATTAATTTATAGGAAATTTTAGTAATGAATTTTAATTTCTAATTTTAAAGAGAAATTTTCCAGTTTGAAGTTATGTCGTGTGATTTAAAAATTGAACGTAATTAAACGATTTATCTTGTTAAGTTTTGTGGCGTGAAGCCAAATTTTTATAATCACGGGTCAATCATTAAATTGTTGAAAACAGATTAATGCTTTTATTATGACAACGTAACTAATAATAATAACGTTGTCGTAATAAATGAGTTAATGTCTTTAAACAAAACAAAAAAAATAATAATAATAAGCGTATAATCATCATAAATTCGATGAAAACTTTGTTTACAAAATATAATTCTGTCAAGGGAAGCATATTTCTTAATAGAATTAAATTATATTTTATTATTTTTATAAATATTTGTTATAAATATGTAATCTGTAGCATCCTGTTATTTAAAAAACATAGCTTCTTCGCTATGACATTTATAAAAATTCTATTTTTTATCTTGAAGAAAATCCATTTATTCTTATGAAGATACGTTTCGCAAAACTTTGGTTGCTGCTAGAAATATTTAATGTCATCAGATAATTAAACTTTACAGACAATTTTGCTTTTTTTTAAAGCGTTGTTACGTGAATGTATTTTTACCAGAGGCTATTCTTTTCGTTTTGTATTGCTTTTCTTCTTATTTGAAGTCATAGTTACATACTTGACGTGTCTTTGATTAACTTGTATAGCTGAAATAACACGGCATTTTATAAATTATATAACGTAAATTTGCGGAAATCTGCTAAAATTAAAAATTATAATAATTTGGAAGTTTCGCCAAAACTTCAATACAGTTCCCTTCTAAATAGTTCCACCCTGATAAAGCGTCAATATATGCGTACGGATCTTCATGTTTCTTTAGTACCTGTGAATTACTAAATGAGCTATTTTGCTTTGCAAACGCCATGGTATTCATTAAATTATGTGTTTTTTTAAACTCAAATTTTTATATAGACTTTATTATTATACAAGCTGTAATTCTTATCTTTTGAATTATTTCGTTTAAGTGTTACATTCGATTTAAGATCAATTCCGAGGGCGAACAAATGATGACGCTAAATCGAAGTTTGTATTACTTTTATTTGTTATAATTAAATTTATTTAGATATTTCTTATGACATTATAAATAAATAATTTATTTAAACAACTAAATTAACTGTAGAAATGTGTTTGTCCTAATTATATGCACAAAAATGTTAACCAATACTTGTATCTTCTTAATCTAAATTTTAACAACATTATGATAAATTGTGATTTAACTAAAATATATACAACAATCAAGTGTAATTGCTATATGATCAAAATCATTTACCTTTCTTCTTCCTTGGAATATGGATTTAATCGGTTTTCAGTTGAAGACATTGTCATAAAGATTGCAAATATACAATAAATAGCAATAAAACGTCCTGCTGGTAAAAAACAAACTTCTTGTGTAAGAAAAAGTTTGTTTTCAATGTAGCTAATAACGGTTAGTATAACATGTGGTATAACCTGGCAATGAGCAAGTCTACATACCTGTTACAACAGAGTGCTGGTATCGTTGAGTGACAAATTTAACAATAAAGTTTCACCACTTAACATATACACACTTTGGGTTAAACAGGGGTCACCAAAATATGGCCCAATAGGTCGATTTTATCTGGCCCACTGCCTCACTGTGCCACAAATGAGCTAAAATATAATTATTTATATGGAAATATCATAGATTGTAGATAAACTTACTATGTAGAAAAAATTAAAATAAGAGTAAGTAAAAATGACAAAATTGGTCCAATCTGAGTTTTGCATTTGACAGTAATATAATTTTTAGGAAAATCAGTGAGATGAAAAATTTGGCTATTTTTTTGCAACTTTTGATATCGGAGCACTTTTTGTATAAGTACCTGCAATGAAGTTTCTAAGAAAAGCAATTACGAGCTTGCTGCAGAGATTGTGTTTGCATATTGGTAAATAAATATACAGTATTGGTTTTTTTTATTTTTTTGTGTATTCAGTATACTATATTGAACAAAATGGTTATGCGACCTGTGCTTGTCATTCTTTCAGTTATCTGGTGTGCTGTGATAAAAGTTTGGTGAATCCCTGGTTAAACTAGGCTGATCACTCACATCATGCAACCTTTACCCCAGGAAGGCAATGGTCAAACCTAGTCCATTGCCTTCCTGGATTGGTCAGACTATAAACTCGTTTTTCAGAATTGCATTAAATGCAATAATCAGCTGCATTAATGGGATTCATTCTTTGTGTTTTTTAAATTCTACCTTTTTTAAATATATTTTATTCATATATGTGTATATTTATAATGTATTTTATTTAAATTATACGATAGATTTTCATGTTAACTTTTAAATTGACTAATAAAATTATAATTTTGTGATTTACAGGCTAGACAAGATCATTCCTTGACTTTAAATCTTACAACACTGCGTGTTTGGTGTTATTTGTGTGAATGTGAAGTATTTTTAGAAAATAATGACCCTCCACTTGCTCCAGGAATTTTGTCTTCGCAACATATCTCTGCCAGCAAAGTATATGTTGCAGATATTGATTCAGATGAGGATGAGGAAGGAGAAAATCAAAATCTGAAACCCAGAGGTAAGTTTAAAATTTTAGTTTTCTTTCATTAATGAGAAATAATATTACAGTTGTTGTTAATATATTAATAAATTAAAAATAAATATAGTTTAAATCAAGACACAAACTGGAAATTATTATTATTATATAATTAAACTTTTACTAACTGGTATAAATTTATCTTGTAACTGGTTATTTTGGCTTGAAGATGACCTGTAGAAAAGGCCAAAAATACTAGTTGTTAATAAGATTATGCTGGTTAATAAAGATTAATTATAAAGAAACAATGATAAAATCAAATTATTACAAGATAAACAACAAAATAATTAATATAAATGAACATATAAAAAATATCTATGAATATTATTACTCATTGAAAGGGAAGATGTCAAAGATGTCAGAACTAACTACAAACTGAAACTTTTGGGCATTATAAGAAATACCGCATTTTTTTGGTTGGTCTATCTGGGGAGATCATGAAATCAGATATTTCTGTATGATAAAAACTGGCATGCTGGTTTAAGTGAATTATACATTCCTCTCTAGAGGATGCATTAAAAAAACAAATGAGTTTTTTTTAACTAAAATTGTCAGCATTACATGAAAAACTATGATTATATGTTTAATTTCTGCATTTTGTCTTCTTTATAACAACATAAAATACTCATGGAATTCCAAAAGTGCTTTTTTATGTGTATTTTATTGTTATTTGATTCAAAAATGCAAAAATAAACATATTAAATTTAAGAAATTCACTGTAAATTATCTCAGCTTATACCTATTAACATCAGCTTTGTGTGAAATTTGAGATGAAGGTGTTATTTTTAAGATAGGGGTAGATGGTCAGTGCAGCCCACAGTGACTACTACTACTGCTACTACTGCTAATGTCAATAAGTGGTTGATTGTTTTATTGTTTTGTAAAAGAAACTCTTACTGATTTTAAGCCGAGTCAAATTAAAACATTGTTATTTTATTGTACTCAGAAGAATGTCTTCTTTAATGTTTAATTAACAGCTAGTTTTGTTAGATCTGATTAATTTTATATTTTAGTTATAGTTTAACTGGCATGCCGGAAACACTGGGGTTACCAGCTTGCAGTTTCTCTCGTTTATATGCAGAATGCCTGTCATTCCACAAAAATACAGTACAAATAATAATTATTTAACAATAATTAATTATTATGGTAAATACAAGAGAAAGAAACACCATACTTCTAAATAGTGACATAAACAATAAGTGTCAGTGTGCATTCTAGTGTTACCATCCATCTGGTTTTCACCCGGACAGTCCTAGAATTGACTCAATGTCTGGGTGAAAAATTAATTTTGTCCGTGAATTTCATAGAAATTGTGAAATTACAATGAAACAATGTTCTTGCAAATATTTTTACAAATTTACACTATTTTAACAGCGAAAGAACTCACACTCACTGAAACTCATCTGCAATTCTGCCATGTTAGTCTGTTTATGCCGACTTGTAAACTGTCGACATAAACATGCGCAACCTGTCGACCTTTCTTCCCTAACTGTAACTAATATAGAACTGGCATGCACATTATTCTTCGCATTGTAAAATGACATTGCGCATGCGTCAGGAACTCCTCTTCAAACAAACCTGACCTGCTGTCCGGGTCAGCGATTTTGAAAAGGTGGCAACACTAGTGCATTCTAGTTACATTTCATGCACTAACAGTTATAGTCTGTTATAGCCTCAAATAGTGTATTTTGACTTCAACAGATAGATGCATTTGTACCAAATAGATTTGATATGCTGTTTCTGAAATCTTATGTGGGAATCTGTATTATCTGTTAAATTGAAGATCAAAATATTTAATTTTTAATAATATAAATATATAAAAATATTCTTTATTTTATTATTTTAAATTATTTAATAAGAATGAAAAAAATATAGTTGATTTTTCTGTTGAATGGAAATATTTAAAAGAAAATTCAGATGTAACAAATCTTTATTTATATATGCAAATTGTTTTGTTTAACCACATTCAATCTTTACATGAGCTTTTTACATGCCAAATTGATTAACTCCATTAATATATTTTCAAAATAATTATTATTTTTGTATTTTTTGCATAACCAATTTTATACGTTATTACATTAAAGCATAACTTTAACATAGCGATATGTAAAAATACATTCTATAATGTTTATTTAAATTTAAAATTTAGAAGAAATTGAAAAAAAAATAAAATAAAATATATTATTAATTTTTCTATTTTTTATTTTGTGGAGTTAATTGATTTGGCAAATGAGTGATTTATATCATTAATTACAGATGAATGCATAGTTTCAAATTTAATCAGTAGTATGTATGTAAAACTAAATAATTCAAAGCTACAAGAAAGACTTATCAAAATTATTTAAATTATTTTAAAATATTATGAATCTTATCATTGTTAGTTTTCTTAGTGCATTAAATATTTAATTCAAATAATTTTAAAGTAATTGTTTTTTAATAACAGGTTTAACGGGGCTACAAAATCTTGGTAATACTTGTTATATGAATGCAGCAATACAAGCACTTTCTAATTGGTAGGTAACATATAAGAAGAAAATCAGATATGCATTTAATTTAACAAATATTTAGATATCTACATTGTCTTTTTGCATATTTTTAGTCCACAGCTTACATCTTTCTTTCGTGATTGCGGTGCATTTGTTAGATCCGACAAAAAGCCAGGCTTAGCAAAAAGTTACATGAGATTGATACGAGAAATTTGGCATAAAAGAAGGTAAGAATTTAGAACATTCTAAAAATCAAATTAATATTAAAAAATATTTTTTTCTGTATGTATCCTGGAAACTTTACTGTAAAAATATAAACAAAGTTATAACACAAAATGATTAAATAATTTTAATTATTTTGATATTGAGTTAATTACGCTCCTATACTGAAATATATTGCTTGGAAACAGACAAAATGCCTAAACCAACATATATTACCTCAAATTAGCACTTATATAATTTAAATATGAAAGTGATAATTTGTTTTTAGTACATAATTTAAATTTAACTTTATGACTGTTAAATTTTTGTAATATTGCAAATGGTTGTAATTAAAATTATGTTCTCTTCTGTTGTTCTGTTCCACATTCTAACTGATGAAGCCTTAGTAATAAAGACTTTATCAGTTAGATGGAAACTATACTCTTATTTATATTTAAAAAATTTTTTATTTTTACCATTGATAAGGTGCTAAATTTCTCAAATTTATTACATCTTTCAATTGCTTATTAGAAGACCATTCCCTGCAATTTTTCTATTTCTTTGGTTAAAACTATCCTAATGGAGACATTTTCTATTATAGTACTATTTTTTTTTTTTTTATTGAGAAACCAGTTTATAATACACAGTAAACAGTGCATTCTAATAAAATTAAAGATTAAAAAAAATACCAGTAACTTTTTTTTTCCTAACTTCTTCTACAGTTTTTTTGCACTAGCATAAATGCGTTGTGGAGCTACATATATATACAGCAACAGTGAGGTCCAAATTGTATATGGGATTAAAAGTACTGTACATGTAATAGAAAGTTTTAAAAACTATGTTTTCTACTTCATGTATAATTTGGTTATAAATAACATACAATAAATAAGGGTCTTAAATCTCTTAATAGAAGCCCATGTTTTGGAAGATAATAGAAATCTCTTAATAGAATCTCTTAATAGAGATCTCTTAATAGAAGCCCATGTCTTAATAGAAGCCCAGTTCAGGCTTCTAATGGTGACATACTATATTTTATATTAATAGCATTTTCATATTATCAATAAAATCTTCAGGAATTAACAGACAACACTGTTCAAATAAGTTAATTGTTTCTTATTTTGAATAATAATGCAATTATGTACAAAAAATTGCTTTACTTAAAATATTTAAAGATCTTACGTGATTTATATTTAATTAACTAGAAAAAATGTTTCCAATTTATTATTGGAGATCTGTTGGACACTTGTATAATTTCAATTCAAGTTATCAATGTAAAATTTATTTTAAAAAATACATTTAAAGATGTAATACTTAAAATGGTAGATGATGGCATTAATGACAAGACAACATATCATATCAGGTTGTAAAAGTCCAATAATACTATAAATTTTAAACAAATAATCCATTGTTGAAGTTTTGATATCCAAATTGTGGGTATTAATTATTTTATTAATTTGAATGTGAACTCTATAGCTTTATTATTTAAAACATTTAATATTCTACATTTAAAAATACACGGATATGTGCATGCATCCATACGTCACTTACTACACACTACACACAGTTGTTATAAATACAATAGTCCAGTCCAACATTATTTATTATTGATTGAATGAGATTTAAACTAATTTCATTTACCTGAATTTTCAGATTTTTTATTAACAAATGAGATTGCTTTTATCCTCTAAATTTTTTAATGAAATTAAAATAATGCTTGAGTTGTGATAAATGCTGCTGATTATATTTTTTTATAATCGAGAAAGTTCTTATCTAATTGTTTTTGGCTTAAAAGAAAGAAAAAGCATTTTTTCTAACTATAAATGTTAAATTTTGAAAAATATTAAAATGATGATAAATGTAATTTTTTTTACTTAAACTATTATATGCTATAAATAATTTTGATTCAATTTATATTTAATAAATAATTAATGAGATAGCAAATAGCTGTTTATTTGACATTGAACATTGAGGGGGGAAAATTAAAATTTCTTCAATAATATGATTTGGAAATTGATTTATTTATATCGAAAATTTTGTATTTCTTTAGACCTAGTTATGTAGTACCGTCAGCAATTGCCTATGGAATAAAATTTGCTTTTCCTGTCTTCAGAGGTTATGCTCAACAGGTATGATCATATTGGCCATGTTAGTCTGTTTATGCCGACTTGTAAACTGTCGACATAAACATGCGCAACCTGTCGACCTTTCTTCCCTAACTGTAACTAATATAGAACTGGCATGCACATTATTCTTCGCATTGTAAAATGACATTGCGCATGCGTCAGGAACTCCTCTTCAAACAAACCTGACCTGCTGTCCGGGTCAGCGATTTTGAAAAGGTGGCAACACTAGTGCATTCTAGTTACATTTCATGCACTAACAGTTATAGTCTGTTATAGCCTCAAATAGTGTATTTTGACTTCAACAGATAGATGCATTTGTACCAAATAGATTTGATATGCTGTTTCTGAAATCTTATGTGGGAATCTGTATTATCTGTTAAATTGAAGATCAAAATATTTAATTTTTAATAATATAAATATATAAAAATATTCTTTATTTTATTATTTTAAATTATTTAATAAGAATGAAAAAAATATAGTTGATTTTTCTGTTGAATGGAAATATTTAAAAGAAAATTCAGATGTAACAAATCTTTATTTATATATGCAAATTGTTTTGTTTAACCACATTCAATCTTTACATGAGCTTTTTACATGCCAAATTGATTAACTCCATTAATATATTTTCAAAATAATTATTATTTTTGTATTTTTTGCATAACCAATTTTATACGTTATTACATTAAAGCATAACTTTAACATAGCGATATGTAAAAATACATTCTATAATGTTTATTTAAATTTAAAATTTAGAAGAAATTGAAAAAAAAATAAAATAAAATATATTATTAATTTTTCTATTTTTTATTTTGTGGAGTTAATTGATTTGGCAAATGAGTGATTTATATCATTAATTACAGATGAATGCATAGTTTCAAATTTAATCAGTAGTATGTATGTAAAACTAAATAATTCAAAGCTACAAGAAAGACTTATCAAAATTATTTAAATTATTTTAAAATATTATGAATCTTATCATTGTTAGTTTTCTTAGTGCATTAAATATTTAATTCAAATAATTTTAAAGTAATTGTTTTTTAATAACAGGTTTAACGGGGCTACAAAATCTTGGTAATACTTGTTATATGAATGCAGCAATACAAGCACTTTCTAATTGGTAGGTAACATATAAGAAGAAAATCAGATATGCATTTAATTTAACAAATATTTAGATATCTACATTGTCTTTTTGCATATTTTTAGTCCACAGCTTACATCTTTCTTTCGTGATTGCGGTGCATTTGTTAGATCCGACAAAAAGCCAGGCTTAGCAAAAAGTTACATGAGATTGATACGAGAAATTTGGCATAAAAGAAGGTAAGANTTATCTGACCCCCGATTAACCGTCACATCGGTTAACCGACCATTCTAGTTGGCAAATTTCAAATGTCCGCTAGTGATGTGGCATTACAATATTTAGCTATGTCTTGGCTACTTTAATATTATTTTTGTTAAATTTTTGCGTGTTTTAGCTGGCATCAACGGCTCGACCATTGAAGGGAGGCCAATATTTAAACGAGACTTAATTTTCTAATTATGAGTGGATGTTTGTTTCGTGAGCAATAAAATAATTTAAAAATAATTTTTAACGATACAATAGCGATGATTGTTATTTTAGAAAAAAATTTGTTAGGCAAAACATCAATGAAAACTCAATGCAAAGTTGGTTAATAGCAATATACTAATAAACTAATTACATGGGCTTTACTAATATCCTAATATACTATACTAATAATGTATTTTTTCCTTCTTTTTGTTTTTTCCTTCTTTTCGGTTATCCGACCAACCTGAGTCCCCAATTGAGTCGGATAATCGATGCTCTACTGTATATTAAAAAAAAAAAAAGGATAAATTTACTAAATTTAAGAGAAAAGATTGCAAAATTTAATGACACTGTTTATCCAAACATTAATGTGTTTACAAATGCCTCACAAAGATAGTATGGCAGTGCCAAAAATAAAAATTTCCTATTGTTTACAAGATTACATATTGATGGAATGTATGTATCACAATCAAAATCAAAGCATATTGCAGGAAAGCTGTTACTGTGGTTATGTGCTGTTTTTGTACGTATCTGTATTTAAGAATTTCTCGACTAATGACATGTTTAGTATTGTAACTTTTTGTAGTATGATATAGATGCTGTTGTTAAGCTCTAATCTTACAAGATTTTTGTGTTATGTATGTGATATTTAAGAAAAGACTATTGGTACAATAAGTACTTATTCATTCTCCATATAGCTTTTCTTTCTTTTTCTCTGAGTAAGTTAGTGTTTGTGTGTATTGATGCGTTTGTTCTGCAACTTGTTGTTTGATACATTTAAGCATTGTTTACGAAATAAGATGGTTGTTCATAATTATGGCAATCCCCTGTTCTATAATAATATATGAGTATTTTTATATGAATTTGTCATGTATTGTTTATAAACTGTCATGTTATTTTAAAGCTTGGTGATGATTTAGTAGGTACAGATGATGAATTTGTTTGTCTTAAATCTGTTTCATCTGTTGATGCGATTTTTCTGGCTTTGATGATCAGTGACTCGATTGCCGCTGAAGCATTATTATTATGTTNGTTGCTATACATAGTTACAAGAATAATAAAATAATATACAATATAATAGATAAAATATTAAATAATATATACATTTGAAACATAAATTATTGATCAGGAGTTGGAATGAGATTCAATAGAGTGAAACTTTTCAGAAATTTTTTTGGGAGGGAACTATTTCAACTTTTTTTTTAACTTAAGACCATCTGATTTAATAATTTGTGTTTCATTTATTAATACAGAGTGTCACACTTAAAGTTGGTATGACTGAGATGATGAAACATTAGTGACATAAATTTTATAGATGATATTTGAAAGAGAATGTAACTAATTCCAGAACTATATGCAAACTGAAGGATAGCATTTGCAGAAGCATTGAAGATATCAACATCAATATTTTTCATAAGTTTCAATCTGAACATTATTATGATGCACGAAGGCCTCACTTTTAGTATCTTTTCTAAGTTTTTGTACATTTAAATAATAAATAATGAATGCTAAAGTAAAGTTTCTAACAAGTGTCCTTGCCAAAACTCATTTTTATCATTTGCAGCGAATGGACCAATTTTATGTGGGACGCCTTATATATTAGTCATCTGTCAGAATTACTTTGCTTGCTCCCTTCATTCTTCACAAGAAAAAAAATTAAAGAACACTGATTTATCTTAAGAAAAGTATGAATTAGCAAATCCACCAATAGAAATGTTGAACAGATTCAAAAAACATGTGGTTTTGCTAGTTGTGATTGTATACATTAATAACTGCTTCTGTCAACAAATTTTGACATTTTACTTTTGACCTCCTCTTAGTGAAATTATAAATTTTTTATTTTTGCAGAAAGGTTCATGAAGGTTAAAAATTTTTCTTTCAAATGATAAAAAATAATAATTTTTAGTAGAGAACTATGTTTAAAGTTATATATTTCAAGAGAGAATACTTTCAATATTTTAAAGAAATATTGAAAGTATAGTAGGTGGGTAAGAATAAGTTGTTTTAAATACTTTCAAAATATTCATACATCATTAGGTTTTATCTCAGGAGCAGTAAAGTAAATAATAGTATTTATGTAAAGAAACGATGATTAAATGGTAATGTAATAACACTGTTTAGCCAGTGTCATGTCATTGTTTAGATCACATGTTCTTAATAAGTAAATTTGTTTTATTAATTTACTGTTTTCAAAATGGAAATAACTGAATGTGAAGTTGTTTGTGTTGTGTTTTTGTAGTGATGAATTGGTTTAAGCAGTGATGATGTAGATTCATTTGCTAAAATGAATTTTTGTGGTTATTTGGAAGAAATTTGTTGTTTTTACAAATTTTTCAATAAAATATGATGGAACAGATGTAGGAAAGTACAGTAGAGCATCAATTATCTGACCCCCGATTAACCGTCACATCGGTTAACCGACCATTCTAGTTGGCAAATTTCAAATGTCCGCTAGTGATGTGGCATTACAATATTTAGCTATGTCTTGGCTACTTTAATATTATTTTTGTTAAATTTTTGCGTGTTTTAGCTGGCATCAACGGCTCGACCATTGAAGGGAGGCCAATATTTAAACGAGACTTAATTTTCTAATTATGAGTGGATGTTTGTTTCGTGAGCAATAAAATAATTTAAAAATAATTTTTAACGATACAATAGCGATGATTGTTATTTTAGAAAAAAATTTGTTAGGCAAAACATCAATGAAAACTCAATGCAAAGTTGGTTAATAGCAATATACTAATAAACTAATTACATGGGCTTTACTAATATCCTAATATACTATACTAATAATGTATTTTTTCCTTCTTTTCGGTTATCCGACCAACCTGAGTCCCCAATTGAGTCGGAAAATCAATGCTCTACTGTATATTAAAAAAAAAAAGGATAAATTTACTAAATTTAAGAGAAAAGATTGCAAAATTTAATGACACTGTTTATCCAAACATTAATGTGTTTACAAATGCCTCACAAAGATAGTATGGCAGTGCCAAAAATAAAAATTTCCTATTGTTTACAAGATTACATATTGATGGAATGTATGTATCACAATCAAAATCAAAGCATATTGCAGGAAAGCTGTTACTGTGGTTATGTGCTGTTTTTGTACGTATCTGTATTTAAGAATTTCTCGACTAATGACATGTTTAGTATTGTAACTTTTTGTAGTATGATATAGATGCTGTTGTTAAGCTCTAATCTTACAAGATTTTTGTGTTATGTATGTGATATTTAAGAAAAGACTATTGGTACAATAAGTACTTATTCATTCTCCATATAGCTTTTCTTTCTTTTTCTCTGAGTAAGTTAGTGTTTGTGTGTATTGATGCGTTTGTTCTGCAACTTGTTGTTTGATACATTTAAGCATTGTTTACGAAATAAGATGGTTGTTCATAATTATGGCAATCCCCTGTTCTATAATAATATATGAGTATTTTTATATGAATTTGTCATGTATTGTTTATAAACTGTCATGTTATTTTAAAGCTTGGTGATGATTTAGTAGGTACAGATGATGAATTTGTTTGTCTTAAATCTGTTTCATCTGTTGATGCGATTTTTCTGGCTTTGATGATCAGTGACTCGATTGCCGCTGAAGCATTATTATTAATATTATTATTATTATGTTATGAATGTCAAACTCAGCCAATACTGGTTCCAAGTGCTATGCTGGACTAAAGTCAAGGCTTGCCATTGTGTTGGGAATCAGTAGTGGATTTGGTATTAATTTGCCTGTAGAAGAGTTTTCCATTGTTTGTGAATAATTTTTTTCATTGTTTCCATACATAGCAAATTTTGTAATGTTTGAGTCATCATGCTTTGGCTTCAAGTTTTTGTTTCAGTGTGTCAATATATTCTGCAATGTGGACATTGCGTTATTCATGTTTTGTGTGTGTTTTAATTTTCTTGAAGTGTTTTTAGTTGTTTCATTAATTTAGGTGTTGTGTTGTTATTAGCAGATTGTGTCAGCCTGCCTTGCTGCTGTCTAATATTGTTTATTTGTGTTTCTATTCTTCTTTGCTACCAGTCAGGCTTCTGAGTGTTTTTGATTTGTGTGCTTCTGTCTGGATGCAGTTTTAATCTATGGTAGGTCACTACTGTGACTGTACCTGTACAGAATAGTGTGTGAATGTCTGAGAGAGTAGAAATAGAATGAGTGCAATCTTATAATACGTAAGTGTTCACATAGTACAGAGTTTTCCCTACTAGTTTATAAGTGTTGATTTTGGGAATTCGTGGCCATTGTGCAGGGTCAATGCTTGTAAATTTTGTGAGTGCTTCTTGGAAAAGAAGACTGAGAATGTGAATTAAATCTGAATCTGTTTCAGGAAGTGAAGAAGTGTTGATATTGTCAGCTCAGTGAAAATAGTGGTGGTAGGAACAGCATTGTCAATGCAAGTATCTTGATGAGCCCGAAGGATTATATGATTGCTGTTGATGTAATTCTTTTGCAATTTGCTTTTTGATATGTTCTAGTGTTGTTTGTGTTATAAGGTTGTTATGTATAATTATTCTTTTCTGATTCACAACCCTTTGTACAGTGATAGTGAGGTGTGGATATTGTTGTGAGAACAGGTAATGTAACTGTTGCCTTTATCATCTCTGTTTCAAGTTTTGTGATGGTGTAGTAAATATGGATGATAAACTTGTTTATTTCTGAGTCCATTTCATCTGTTGGCATGGTTTACGTGCTTTAGTGGTCTGTGGCTGGATTGCCTTAGAAACATCAAGATTAAGCCAGTTTCCCAAAATTGGTGTGGACAGTGTAGTATACTTGGACCAGTGCTGCTTTCAGCACTGATGGCTAAGGGAGACTGTGACATATTTTTTGAACGTGAGCCTCTGCCTAACTCACTAGTGTGGACCTTGTTAACCTGGGTGACATCCAAGCTGGTATTACATTTGGATTGTGTTATTACCACCGTTTGATCTTCTACAGATGTGGGTTCAGTCGCACATGGCTTCATTTTTCCCCACAGACCTCACTCATATGAGGGACACTACCAGGAGCAGATGTTCCAGCTGGCATAGCTCTGTGGTTCATCAGAATACTGAGCTCTCTCACCACAGCAAGGTGGTGACTTGTGAGAGAGATAATAATAATAATAATAATAATAATAATAACTCTCCCGTGGTCACCACCTGGTCGTGGTGGGAGAGCCCAGTAGTTTTACAGATCCATAGGGCAATGCAGGCTGGAGCACAAGCTCCTGGTAGGGACACCCATGCCAGNGAATACATGCCATATTCATATTGTTAGGAAATTCCTTAATACAGACACACACATTTAATTTTAGTTTTGTTTTGGTTGCTATGCCTTGACTCTGGTCCGGCATAGTACACAGCCACCGGTTTAAACCGAGTATTACCTACTAAACCCAACATAATAATAATAAATATTATTATTAATATTATTGCAACTATGTTCAGTTCCACATATTTATGTTAGCATCTCTGAAGACGAATTCAAAAGAATTAAGTTTTCTTTTGAATCTTTTATTACTTTTGTTTTAATATTTTTTTTTTTGTGTTAAAGCATTGAAATTATTCTACTTATGGAGATATTATTTTGTAGGCATAACTTTTATATATTATTTACTTGTTAAATAATTTAAATGAGAAAATTTTATTTAATTTATTGCATTATCAGGATGCTCAAGAATTTCTCAGATGCTTTATGGATCAGTTACATGAGGAACTAAAGGAACCAAAAATTGAAGTTGAATCATGTGGCGCTATGTCTCCTGATAGTCCGGAAGAATTTGATAGTTGTCAAGGTGAATCTGCATTAGGTGTTTCTGAAGATTCCAGCCAATCAGAAGCAGAATTTGAGACATGTGATTCAGGATTAAGTAGTGAAAAAAGTTCATGCATAGAAGATTGTGTAGAACATAGAGAAGGTTTAGTTGCAAATGAAGACGACTGTCAAGATGCTTCTTTACTTATTAATTCTAACCAAGAGGGACATATGCAAAATCAAATGCCTAATTTTCATTCACATCCATCAAATAAATCAGCAGAAGTTAATAAAGAAAAGGAAGGTTATAATTCTGTTCGTAATCTTCCACCCAAGGAGGATTATCGCCATTACGGGGGTATCGATTGGTCATCTGATTCAGGAGTTCAAGGTAATCATTCTGTAGATATTTCGGATGTGGGAAGCTATTTGGAGGGAAAAACGTCACCTGCTTCAAGATCTGGAGAATCTAAAAAAGCAAATTATATAGGTATAAATAACAGGCAACAACTTGATTCTCAGCGCCAGACAATACAAAGAAATTCTACCACCATTAGACAAATTCAGAGTCAGAATCAATCATTTGCCAAGATGGGACCAAGGAAGAAGAAACCTGTACAGTATCATAGTGTTATTTCAGATATTTTTGATGGGAAGATAGTTAGTTCAGTGCAATGTCTTACATGTGATACAGTAAGTATTCAATTTATCATCAGTTTATTTTAAAGCGGAAAAACATAAAATTATATTTAGTTTTTTCTTAATAAGTTTTATTTTAAATAATTTAATATATTTAAATATACACAGTTGGATCAATTAATTCAGGAATAAAAAAGAATGTTAATCAAGAGAATTTTATATATACAAATTTATTATTTCATTTTAGAGAAATTTATTATCTGAGAAATTATAAATTTTATATGGTAGGCCTACATCAGATTATTTTTCAGTAAATTAAAAATATACAAAGTAATAGTAAATTATAAGGATTAATGTACATATTTCTTAATTTATTTGTTAACTATATTACAGTTATCAACAACAAAAGAGACATTCCAAGATCTTTCTTTACCTATTCCTGGTCGTGATCATTTACACATGCTTCATGCTTCTCATAATAATCAGCAAAAGGGAACCAATGCTTGTACAGATGTTTATAGTAACAGGAGTTGGTTAGGTTCTATGCTTGATTGGATCATAAGGTTTGTAAATTTTCACAAAATTCAATAATTTAATATTGAAAAACTACAAATATTTGAATTTTTAATTAGTATTAAATACAGTTACAATTATTTTTAACCTTAAAGTTACAAATTTAATCAATGTTTAACCTCTTTCATTATTACAATATTAACTGAAATTATTAGTTTGATCCACTAGCTTCTAGATCATATGATTTATTGTGTGAGATTAAAACGATCCTTTAGAAAATAACAACAATCATATTTGTGTTTTTATAATTTCCAAAGTATGGTTTATTAAGATACTGTGATAGTAAAGTTGATAATGAATTGTGATATGTAATTAATAAAATTAAGATACAATGTATTTCGTATTGATTTATATTAAATTCAATATTTAGATAAAATTTCCATTCATCGACAATAATTAATGTTTGATCTTAATAAACTATATAATAAGTAGTTTAATTAAAAGTATGGTTAAATTGAATAAGTTTTGAAAGGTTTATTGACTCCATTAATTGCTTTTAAATCCACACACACAGAAAATATTGAAAGTTTTAAGGATTTTCTAATTCCTTGCCAATTTTTCAGTATTTTTTGTGTGTAAATTTAAAGTGGATCTGATTAGAATGAGTAGAAAAATAGTTATAATTGTTGATAATAAATTTATTGTTAACAGTTATAACTTTTCTTTTTTTAACATTAAGTTTAATAACAATAAATTAGCAGACAAAAAAGTCATTGTGGCTATAAATATTGGTGATCTAAAAGCCATGATATATGGGAAAATTGGATCATTAGTTTTGTGGATTGGTCATTGTAGTTCTTTAGAGTGGCTTCTGAGATCCCTGGACCTTAACCTTTTTGATTTTTACCTGTGGAGACACTTAAAAGCTTTGGTGTACCAGGAAAAAATTTAAAGTATGGATCACCTAAAGAAACTCACTCAAAGATCAGTTAAGTAAGTGACAGCTGATGAGTTAAAAGGAATTCAACTTGAGTGGGAGGGATGCTTAAAAGAAATGGCCAGTGTGTAAAGTTTTATAAATAAAGTCTCATTTTTCTAAAAAGTGTTAAATTTTCCCATGTATTGTGACTTTTTGGACACCCTGTATATTGGAATTCAGTCGATGCAATAGTAAATTTTGTAGACATTAATATGCTTACAAAAATCAATCCCTACAAATATTAATTTTGGTTCATCTCTAATTTTAATAATGTAATTTTTTCAGCTGGTTTTCAAAAGTTTCTAAATATTAAAATTAGAATTGAAATTGTATTTTTAACATTAAATTATTTCATATTTGATTTGCCAAATTTGAATTATTTATAAAAGTTCTTTTATAATACACTTGGGAGTTGATTGAACATGGTATTTCTTACAATGGTAACAGGTTGGGCCCAAATTTGAAAAAATGAGATTTATATTGCACTTCAAATGAATTTTACTTTATATCATTAACACTATTGGTTTTTAGACCAAAAATTCAATGGTTTTCACATATATATCCAATAATAATTCTTTGTACTGCCTTTACACTTAACTTAATTACTTAATGTCAAAGTTATTTGCTTTTGAATGAAATCATACATACATTAGAATGAAGTATACTACAGGATGTACAATTATTATAACGTGTTTTTGTCCAATCACATCAAATTATTTGCTGGTACATCTGTCTATCAAAATACATTAATTTAATAAAATATGGGCTGATATTTTGGATCCTGAGATCTGAGTTATATCGTTATCTTAAGTATATAGTCAAAAGAAGACTCTAACACTGTTTTATAGAATCTGTTTTTATATGGTCTTACTATTTGAAGAAAGAATAAACAGACAAAATTATATTTTTATATAACAGATTATGTAATAAAGAGTAAATCTTTCTTATATAATTTCGTCAAACTGTACTTTTAAAATGAAAACAACTAAATATTTTTAATGCTTCATTTTATGATGTAGCATCATTAAAACAACTTTGCGCAATAATGAAAATGACAATGGAAATGGTCTATTTGAATTGCTGTGTTTTACCATAGTCCATGTTCAATACAGTTCTAGATTTGTTGTGAAACAATATAGATGCTTGGTTGTTCAATATGTTTGTAATCTATAATTATATTTTATAGATTACAGATATTATAATTATAACTATATTTATATAAATTTTCTTATTAGGAAGATTAAATGATAGAGCAACTCTAAGATGTAAACATTTAAAAGGGTATATATAAGATTTACTTCTGTTTGTATTACAATAATAAAATAGCTTATAAAACATTGATAAAACTTCAATTTAGTTACAAAAATATAAAATGTATGATAAAAACATCTGTTACTGTATTTTCCTACATGGGAACCACATCTAGCACATAACTACAAAAATTGCTAGAGCACACAGTGTTGCATTTGTTTTCAAATTGACTTTAAAACATGTACTATAATTTCCTACATATTATCCATCTAAGTAATTTTAATAATAATAAATTTTCTTATTTTCAACAGTTGGTTTTGGGGACCCACCATAAGCCTGCAAGATTGCTTGTCTGCTTTTTTTTCTGCAGATGAATTGAAAGGTGATAATATGTACAGCTGTGAGAAATGTAAAAAACTAAGAAATGGCATAAAATATTCCAGAGTTTTGCAGTTACCTGAGGTAAAATACTGTTAAAAATTTTTATTTTTTTAAGAAGATTTACTATATTATATGAATCAATTGCAATCATATTGTTATAAATTTATACAGTAATACCTCGATTTACGCTACCCGACTTACGTGAACCCAGAGTTACGCGATTTTCAAATCTCGTTGATTCATCTTTTGTTTGAGCGCCATGAAACTCTTGATTACTCACTCCCGCCACACTATTGTTCAGCTTACATGTTCGGACGTGTTGCATGGAATCGACACATAGCTACAATTTATTTTGTGTTATTTATTTCTGTGTTTGTTATATCTACGGAGACTTGAGAGACTCTATGTGGTGATTTCTTTTAACCGTGAACGAATCAAATGACGAGATAAGATTAACGAGAACATTTATTAGCTTACATACATCCAACTTGGATTTTACACAAATTACAAAATTATACCCCGACTTACGCGGTTATCGCTCGGTTCCACCTATCGCGTAAGTTCGGGGTATTACCGTATTTAATTAGCATTTAAGCATTTGAAATATATTAACGTTTAATTATTAGTCATTAAGTAATATTGTATTATATTATGTAATGATATTTCTTTTTCCTTTAGTATTATTATGAAGAATTGTTTAGGATTTAAAAATAATTGTTATACTTTTGAAATTTGATATCATTTTATATAATCAGTAAATATGTATATCAAATTTATAGGTAGTTTCCAAAGTTATTAAGTATAAGTAAAGTTTATAGCTTAATTATTATTAGAAATATGACAATAATTACAATATATAGTATTTTTTATATGGATTATATATATAAAGAACATTGACATATTTAATTCATTTATTTAGGTTCTTTGTATTCACTTGAAACGTTTTAGACATGAAGTCATGTTTTCTTCTAAAATAAGCAGCAATGTTTCTTTCCCTCTTGAAGGATTGGATATGTCTCCATTTCTTCATAAAGGTATCAAGTTCCATTTATTATTTATAAGTTAATAATTGTAAAAATTAAGTGAATTATAAGATACAAAATTGTAATATAGCATAATTGACTTATTATAATCACTTCAGAACATGCCTGTACTGATGATGATAACTGATTGAAAATATGTGGGATAAGTAAATAAGACTACAATTCTGGATTTAGTGATTCTGACATTAAAAAGACATGTTAAAACAATTAAAAGTTTTATAAGTTTAAGATTTAGTAATTTATCCAGCATTGTTTGCTTGCCATTTTTTTCTATAATACTATCTTTAATAATAGCAAACCTATAGATACACCATTAAAACTGATGTAAGAAATGCAAACATTTAAACTAGTGCACTGTGAGAAAATAATGTTTAAAACACTGGTTAAGCCTGACTAATGATAATGATTGTGTGTATCTTGAGTAGGATTGGACTTAATGGTGATTTTACTCATGTGACCGTAGGGTCGGTATCTCTTCGATACTACGTCAGGATGTGACACCACCGAGTCTCGCAGGACTCGGAAATCGCGACTTTATGTCACGCGAGCGGTAGCGTACGAGGTTTGGACCCGGAATAGAGGAAACGGAGAGAAAAATGGAAGAAACTGCACTCGAGAAGGGTTTAACATAAACAACCGTTTATTTATATATCTCTAATGTAGATTTACATTAGTAAATAAAATGCGAACATAAATTACATGAATCGTGTTCAGTTATCATTTTCTAGTTCTAGTTCTAGTTTCAGTGATCATTTCCTAGTTCTAATTACAACCGATTTCGCGTTTAGTTTACGCAGAGAGAGAGAGCGTACAATAGTGCGCGGGCAGGATAAATACCTTAGGTTGTATAGGATATCAAGTCAAGCACAAAAAAAGTCCAACAGTTCTTTCCAGTTGAGTAGGTATTGAGGTCAGTTCAGTTCAGTTGAGGTCTTCTTGGAGTTCAGTTCTAGTCTTGTAGGCGAAAAGGAGGTTCGGATTCTCGGTGGGAGGTAGACGATCGGAGTGCACACACAGATACCAATAATAACTTCCACCCCCTTACTCATCGTGCCCGTCCCTTTTATATCAAGTCCTCTTTTTCAAACCTTTCCCCGATTTTGTCAGCGATGACGATCTTCTTAGTCCAATGAGGTGATGGGTGACACAGAAATGTACTCATCTCAACAAGGAACCCAACTTGTGGGAATCGAGGTTTTTATCGATTTATTTTTCCCTTTTCCTTTTTTTTTTCTGTTTTCTCGTTCCATCTTTATAAAGTTTATTAAACAAAAAAATTTTAGTTTACAATACAAAATTTCTGATCCTCACACTCATTATATAACAATTTTATAATTTTTCTATTCATATTATTGTTAATTTATTCTTAGCATTTAATTTTTCTTTGAAGAGGGAAAAAAACATAAAATTAGAATTTGAACATACTGAATTTTTATACAAATAATGTAATCTAATAAGATTTTATATTGAATTTTTTACGTTAAATTGTTATAAAATTTAAATAATAGACTTAAAATGACTAATTTTGATATTAGATTGTTCAAGAGGAGTTACTACCTATGATCTTGTTGCCGTTATATGTCATCATGGCACTGCTGGTTGTAAGTGTAATTTTTTTTAACTAAACAAATTAAGAATATAAAAATTTAAATTATTTTGAGATATTAAACTTTTGAAAGCTATATTTGTGTATTTTAATTTATACTCTAATTTTTTCCATAAATATTTCTAAAATTTATGGTGAAAATTAAATATGACTATTATATAATATATTTAGTGATTAAATTTTGTTATTGATTTAAAGCACTTGCTTTTGAAAGCAATGTCAGAATAATTGATAAATTTGTTACTTTCTATCAATTCTTACACACAATGTTTTAAATACCTTGACTTAATATCAAATATAAATGCAATAAAAGTTGTGTGTATCAATTAAAATTTGTTAACATTAATTTAGAATACATGGTTAATCACAGTGACATTAATAATTCTATTAAATTATTTTTTACCATTTTAAAATTGTATAATTATCTGATTTTTTTAATGAGTGTCTTTGGTGGATTGGCAACACAGTGCCAAACTACTGAAAGAATAAACTGGAATTGAATCCCCGAGGGCTGTGAGTTTTAAGATCCATTGAGTTAGTGTTGGCGTGTAGCTAGCTATCCATCTGCTTTTATGACTGAGTCGTAAACAGAGTGGTCTTACACTCTCCTCAATGCACCTTTGTAGCATGCTTTAAGAGACTCTTGCTTTTTTCCAATTAGAAAGTTTTTTCCCATCTATTGCTTGTATAAATTATTATAAATATTGAAAAATAACTAAAGTAATTATTCTACTCTATTAAATCTGTTTTTAAATAAAGGTTGGATTAAACTGAAGCCTCTTTGCAAATTTATACAGTGTAGGTATAAATTTGCAAATTTATATGTATTTTGGGCACAGCTCTTCACCAGTTTGACCTATTTGGATATCAGAATATATGAGTTATAATATTTAACAATACATTAATTATATTATCTTTACATACAATTTTGAATTTGCTTAACTAATACTACAATTATTGGTTTCAACTCTAGATATAATTTTTAAAATTAAGATACAAATACAGTGGGCGATCGGTTAACGAACATAATCCATTCCAAGACTTTGTTCGTTAACCGATTATTGGTTTACCATAGGTTTTTATGGGAATTTGATTAATTTGTTCTGGAGTCTCCAAAAAATAAAAATAATATATACTTTTTATTATGTTTATTTATATGTAATAGTAAAAATACATATATATGCAGTCTTGCATTTTATTACTCATGTTTTTTCCGTTTGTGGGGGTTAAAGAATCTGTCAAATGTCGATTGCTTTTCTCTTTTCTTCAGGATTTTTTGGAAGTAATTAATAATATTGTAATTGTAGAGATTCCCAACCCCATTAACCTTATTCTGGTTTGGATGTCACTTGGATGATTGTTGTTCTCATGTTTTTTCCGTTTGTGGGGGTTAAAGAATCTGTCAAATGTCGATTGCTTTTTTCTTTTCTTCAGGATTTTTTGGAAGTAATTAATAATATTGTAATTGTAGAGATCCCCAACCCCATTAACCTTATTCTGGTTTGGATGTCACTTGGATGATTGTTGTTCTGACATTCTTCCACTTCTTCAAAAGATCTTTAGTAGCAGATGTCGACATTGGTCCTCTTTCGTCTTCCTCTTTTTCAAAAGAAAACGCATCTTGCTGAGTTTCTTGGTATTCTTCATTTGAGAGTTCTTGGAGTTCTTCTGTCGTCAGTTCAGTTTCAGGTTCCATTATGAGCTCTAAAATGCTCTTTATTTCTCAGATGTGATTTTCATTATGCCATTAACAGCTTGAGACTTCTTGATATATCTTTCATAGCTAAGGTTGTGCCTACTGTAGACCTGTTCAAGCCATACTGCCTAGCAACATCAGACATCTTGTTCCCACTTTGTACCTTGGCTATTATCTCTTACTTGGTTTCTATAGTGAGCACAGTTCTTGACACTCCTTTTTTTTAGGCTCCATAATATTATCAGTTTCTTTTTTAAATAAAAAGTTCAGAAAAGCACTTACAAAAATTCAGAGAACAGAAATCAACTAGCCCACAAAAAATTATTTAAATGCAAGGCTGGATGAAATTCAAAATTTAGTATTAAAACGTTAATGAATATTCGATGGGACAGTTAAACTTTCACCTTTCATAAATAAACCCTCGACACAAAACTTAACAAGTGCCTGTCTGATAGTCTCATGAAGGCTATAAAAAATTATTTGTCAGAAAGATAAACAAAAAGCTGGAATTACAAAATTTGGAGGAATATTATACTATCTGATTGGTATCGGGTTGAGTGTCGATGTTATGTCTCCTGCACTCTGAAAGGTTTCGAATTGTTACCTGAAGACAAGGGAAAATCAATCGGTATTCGTTATTTTCAGTCGCTTCTTTTTATGTTTGTTCAGTAAAGTGTTCGTTGTCTGATCATAAAAATCTTTCGCAAAAGTATTCGTTATCCGATTTGTTTGCTATCTGAACTGTTCATTAACTGATCACCCACTGTATTAAAATTATTAATTTCATATATGGGTAAATGGAATACACATATGTTTTAAAACACAACCATTATAAAGGTAAAGTTATTTACATAATATTATAAAAATACTAAATTATAAAATAATGTTATAATTTGACATTAAAAGTATCTATGTATAATTCAATGTTTTGTGTATATCTATGTCCAACAGTATTACAAGTTTCAATCTTGTGGGTTTAAAAGTATGGCATATTATAAAATTAAAAGTAAAATTATCTTGAAATTTTAATAATGTATGTATTATCTTTAAAGATAATTTTGGTGAATGTACCTGTACATTTTATACATATAAAAGTTATGCACTTAAATCTCAAGTGCACTGTAATTATATTATAAAGTTAGGTGAATAAGTTGTGTATAAATGAATCAGAAGAGCAGCCTTTAGCAGTCCAATATATTGTCCCAGATTTTATGGATGCACAATTAATCTTCAATTACAAAGACCACATAGAATGAAAGGATAATCTCTCACTATCATTCGTCTGTCTGTATGGGATTGAAGCTTTCATACAAAACAAATTCAAAATACAAAAAATTGACAGTATTAATTTTTTTAATTACCTGTCACTGTTTTAATTTAAATTGTCTCCAGCTGATTTCCTATGATTTTGTTATGCAGATACAGAATTTATATAGCAGAGCCTTTGTATTTTTGCCTGACTATATATATATATACAGTCGACCCCCCCATAACACGGTAGATACATTCCACTTTATAAGAATCTTGCGTTGTAGGAATCCTTAAATACATGAGCCAATCACTGGCACGTGTGCAGTTTACAGACTACGGCTGTTTGAAAGGTTTTCTTCCATAAAATTAATCGATTCTAGACTAATTTGACTCAACATTTCCAAAACGTATAATTATTTGGGAATAATTCATATAAACTATGCTATAAACAAAAAATTGTAGGATTACTTACCGAGTGTGCACCGTTNCTTTATAAGAATCTTGCGTTGTAGGAATCCTTAAATACATGAGCCAATCACAGCTTGGCATGTGTGCAGTTTACAGACTACGGCTGTTTGAAAGGTTTTCTTCCATAAAATTAATCGATTCTAGACTAATTTGACTTAACATTTCCAAAACATGTATAATTATTTGGGAATAATTCATATAAACTATGCTATAAACAAAAAATTGTAGGATTACTTACCGAGTGTGCACCGTTTGACGATGCCATTGCTTAAGCTTGTTTACATCGCGGAGCAGCGCACCAAACAGCGGACACGTTTTCTGATAAGTTATTTTTCTGTGAAAAATTTGCTGAACTTTCGAGACATCATTAATAGAAATAATTTTTATGGCCATTGAATAAGAAATGTATAAAATTACAGTACTGTATTAGACTTACAGTACCTAATTTATATACTGTACAGACGATAGTAAAACTCAACTTACCTGCCTAAACTCTCCGTAGCGTGTAAGTAGTTCGGCTACTCATCCACTATTGGTCCAGATTCGACCAATCTTGTTGCAACATGAGTCGGCAATGACATTTTACCACATTTTACGAGTCTCTTTTAGCGTCTTTATACAAATATGGTCACAATTTTTTCAACACAATATACGAACCCACATTATAGGGGGTCTACTGTATATATATATATATAATGAGAGGGCTGAGATGTTTCTCAGAAGGATCAGAAAGTGATTTTTTTTCTGTATTTTTCGGACACAAAATAAACTGCTGAATAAGTTTAAATTGTTGAAGAACATAGCAATCTTAGCTATCTTAGAGATAAGTGTTCAATATTATAATGATTTGAAGACCAAATATCATTACATCATAAACTGACAAATACCCATGACATCAAGACTACCTCTTGTGGTAATCATGAGAGACCTGTGTGACATCAGAGCAGAAAGTCACCTCCTATGCATGCAGTTACGTGACAAAAAGGAAAAATTGTATTTGATTGTATGTGTAAGATGGCAGTTTTTTGCGGCAGTGTTTTGAGGATCTGTGATGAGTGGAAAAAATATTTTTGACTGAAATTTTTATACAGTCAGATTGATAATATGTAGTTTGAGGATATTACAGAAGCACAGGCATATAAGTCAATTTGGTGAGAAATACCTACAAAAAAAGAAACTAGTACGTGTGAAAAATTGCTGCTACTACATATGATTGTGGGTTAATTCTGGAATTTGACAGAATTTATGAATCTATATATCATATGGAGTAAGGTTCAATGATTAACAAAATTAAGAAATTGATATGTTATAGTTCCTAATAATATGATAAAAATGTTATAGCTAATATTATCAATTATATTATTGATTTGTTTTTCAAAAATAAAACAAAATTGAATTATAATTATAATTTTTACATAAAATAACTCAACTTTCTTTCATTTTTATAGCTGGTCATTATACAGCATATGGATTAAATTACTTAAATGAGCAATGGTATGAATTTGATGATCAATGTGTTACTGCTGTTGATCCTCAAGTTGTGCAAAATTGTGAAGCATATGTTTTGTTCTACAGGTCAGTATTTTTCTCTTTCAGTTTTTTAAAAGTCAATGTTATAATACACTTACATGTATCCCTCATACAACACGGTTTCACTCTAACGCTGTTTGAAAATTGGGGACATCCCCCATACAACACTACTTCCGATTTCACTCTAACATGGTTTTGGAAATCCTCCATACAAAATTTTACAATTTTTAAGTGTAATCTTTGCTATTCAAAAATTTTTTTATTCAAGTAATCATGCATGTCTTCTTAAATTTGTCTATGGATTTTAGAATATAGAAATTTTCAAATTATTTTGTGCTTTTCATCAGGTTTACTTTAATGAAAATTGAAGAGCGCAATTTTTTGTTCCTTGTCCTAGCTTGTCAACCAGGTGTTGTCGTCATTGCTTTCAGCCCTTAAGACTGTCATCATGTTTTCTTTTCATAGATTAATCTTTGTACTTATCTAAATATATTTAAATAAACTTTACTAAGTGTTATTAAACTTCTTTTAACTGTAGGTATTACTTACCTACAAATGATTACTTTATTTGTAAAAATGACGAATGAAATACGACAGTATCTCAGTACTCGAACAATTCAATGTTTGAACACAAATTCTGGAAAAAAGTCACTCAGTACTTGACTGAACAATTGTCTGCTAGAACATTCTTTGAGAGATGTTGATGACATCATCTTAAGTTAATCTCAATAAATGATTAAAATTTTTTAGTTGATTTAGAATTTTGTATAGAATTGAGAACAGTTATGTTTTATCTTTAGGAACTTATCTAGTTTATAAATACATTTGAAGCTGATAGTTATGTAATGTTAGAAGTCTTGGGGATAATTGAGCATAATTTATTTTCATCATTTTGTCATAAAGTTACAGGTTCTCTATAATTTTACAGATACAGATTTATGGATACTCTGTTTCCATAAATACAGTTGTATTGGTTAATGTTTATTAGTTTGCGATTAAATTTATAAATTATAAAAGATTTAAAAATTATCTTTAAAATTCCATTTGATATAAAGTAAAGGAAGTTTTTTGTATACTTTTACAGAAAATCTTCAGAAGAAATGATAAAGAAACGTCAAAGAGCAATTGAATTAATGGAAAGAAGCAAAAGAGAGGTGTGCATCATATTTTATCTGTAATAAAAATGTAAAGTTATTGTAAAATACTTGAACAAATACCATGTATATCAAATAAATTATTTAAGTTTTTAAGACACAAAATTAAAAAAAACTTAATATGATCGTCTCAATGAATTTTTCTACAATGTGCAGTATGAAGAAAATAAAATAATCAAATTCAGAAAAACTTCTAAGTTCTTATAAATTTACAAAAATTCTACTTTATTGGAATAATTATTGACAAATCTCACATTCATGAGCTGGTTCAGATTGCTAAAATCTTTGTTTCAGGGTTGCAAATAGTTTTTAAAGGAAATTTATCTTTCCAATACATCTGAACTACAACAAAACCAAAATTCTAACTTTATGAATGTAATCATTCTAACTATAATAGACTGGAGATTTGAACCCACAACTCCCATTTAACATGCAGTTGCATTGTCAGTTATGCTACCTGGACTCCTGACCAGATCTTCCCTTCCGACTTCCTTAACTAGGAACATATCAGCAAGTTAAGCAGGAGTTGCAGGTTTGAATCCTATTCCAGGCTATTCTTTTCTTCCAGAATACTCTAGACAGGTGACGATGATAAATTGCTTGCTTGGAATATTGAGCATTTGAATTTGAACTCTTTTTGTGGTTTATGTGTATTTGAAGAGTAATTTTCCTCTAAGAATGATTTATTTGTGTTTCTTCCTTGAAGATGAACTTAAGCAATCCAAAAATGCTCGGAATTAAGATTTGTTAATAATTTCTCCAATAAAGTAGGTTTTTTTGTAACTTTAAAATAAGAAAATTTATGAATAACAATTAAAAATAATTATTATTACTTATTTTAAAATAAATACTAAGTGAATTTCTAAAAGGTTAAATTTGAATGTTAAATATACATAAACAATTACCAAGCCTGATAAATATACAAATATTCAGAGTTTTACTGTACTTCAAATAGTAAATAATTAGAGTAACTAATTTGACCTAAAGGTAGCTGGTTAGGTTATTTATCTTTAGGACAAATTACTTAGTTTAATTACTATAACCCAAAAAATCCATCAATTGGATATTTTCAAATGTTTAGAATGTTTTTAAAACTTTGCATATGATTATATTTGGATTATTTTAAAATAATATTGTATATATATTTTTTTATGAAAGTATACTCTTCTTATTGCACACTATATATTATGAAGTAAGTAAATAAACATTTTAAATTTTCAATTATTATACATAATGACCAGGCACTATCATAGTTCGGCAGCAGGCTTAAAACATTTGTTATAAATTTATTCCATTATGTTTCTTATACAGTAAGAAAAAAACTATTTTTTTTTTTTTTGGTCAAATTTTATTATTTAAAGATTTTATGATACAACACACACATGTATACTGTATCATATTTATCATCAGGACCTGTCAGGTTGTGTATGACTTGAAGCTAATTAACTTTTCTAGATGAAAAAGATGATTAGCCTCAAGTTTTTCTCAATTTTTGAGAGGCCTTGATGATGATAAATTATTATTATTATTATTATTATCAGGTAATTATCAACAACAGCACATGACTTTAACCCATTCTATTTGATGTTATTTACTACTGAAAATACAAAACACATTTAAGAAGACAACCAATGACTACAAATTACAGATATTTTACTATGACGAATAATGCAAATAGAAAAATCTATTTATATATATAATTTATGATAACTTTGATAAACAGTCTAATTATTAAAAGAGAATCTATGAAAATAATAAATAACACACAAAAATTATTTACTGTTAATGAAATATCTTCATTTTTAGTTGCACACGTGCATAAATATCAGTCTTTAATTTTTAATTGATTATTCATGTTTTGTTGGTTATCAAAGTGGATTTTAAAAAAAGTAGATGAGCATTTTTCAGCAAATAATAATTATAAATCATTAAAAATATAAGTGAAAGTCTGTTAAATTCAGTAAACTATTCATTATTAGTTGTAGGAATGTCATATTAAAAGATCAGTGTTGTCATAATAATAATCCTGGAATTGAAAGTGAATAAATGATGGATGAATTTGACAACTTTTGTCCAAATTTTTTACTAATAAAATAAAAATCATCCTTTAAAAATTTCATCAAGAGACAGATTGGAACTAGAGTTTGAGTTGCATATAAGCTAAAGTTATGGCATATGGTCTCAAGTTGTGTGGAATAAGTTTAAATGTTACATGATTTTAAATTTATTATTTATTGAATTGGAAAGGCATCTTATTTATTATATAGATTAGGGCCACACATTTAAATTCAGAAACTGATTTGAACTTTCCATATTAAGAGATGTGTTCTCAATACAAAGACAAAGTTCAAGACACATTTTCTCTCTGTTCCTTATTTATAAATAAGGTTTATCAGAAATTAGTTAGTTTTATTTATAAAAATATATCAAATAACTTATTAGTATTTTAGCTAAGCATATATTGCATATAAAAATTATTCCATATTATGCTAAAATAAATGTAATTTTTTTTACAGCCTGGATTACTTCATTTCTATATATCAAAACAATGGGCTAACAAATTTAATACATTTGCTGAACCAGGGCCAATTACAAATAATGATTTCTTGTGTGTTCATGGAGGTAAGTCATTTGATAGTTGCTAATTTAAATTAGAAGTTTTTAATGTGAAATTTGTAAATAATTTTAATATAGTTGTTGAATCATTTATTGAAGATTAATCAATTACGTTTTCTTAGGTGTTCCACCTAATAAAGTTATGTTTGTGGACGATCTCTGTACTGAACTCTCTCAAGCAGTATGGGAGTATTTACACGATACGTAAGTAAAATTTGTGTTAAGTATTTTAATAATCAAACATATCTAACAACTGGATTATTTTCAGAGTAGTATTATGTAAGAGGGGAAATTATTGAAAACTTGATAACACGCATGGTGATTAGACATAGCATGTTCAAGTCTTGTTCCATGTCACTCTTCCAAAATTTTCTATATTATTTAATTAAATTAACTCGTAATTATTAATCTTGCCATGTGATGGTAGTGTAATTACCCATCTTTAGAATAAATTCTAAATTTCGTAGTTTAAATTAATCAATAATTAAGTTAATTCTAGCTCAAAAGTAATCTGGTTGATAGATATATTTGACTATTCATTATCCATATTAAGAATTTAAGATCAGTTTATAGTCCAAAAGCAGAATGGAGTTTAAAGATTGATAGCTGTTGGAGTTGAAAAGAATATCATTTAGTTTATAGTTAAACTCTGGCAAGTACCTAACTTGACACAGCATGGTGTTTGCATCAAAGTTACACGATAACTTGACAACAGTCAAATTCTATATATTTTTTGCAAATTTTAAATTTGAAGATTACACATAGAACATCATTAATTCAGCATCATTGACAGATTACAGAATTTTTCAGACCTAACCATTCAGATATTACTAGCTTTGTATACTTTAATTAAATATTTTCAGTTGTGTTAAAAAGTCACTCAGTTGTTGCCTGCTAGAACATTCTTTGAGAGATGTTGATGACATCATCTTAAGTTAATCTCAATAAATGATTAAAATTCTTTAGTTGATTTAGAATTTTGTATAGAATTGAGAACAGTTATGTTTTATCTTTAGGAACTTGTCTAGTTTATAAATACATTTGAAGCTGATAGTTATGTAANTTTCCTGTCTTAATTAAATATAAATAGCTACTTCACAGTGTTTAAAAGTACTAAGTAAGTACAGGTTTTTAAATTTCTCAAAATTTTAAGTTTTGTAAATATATTTAAACAGAAAAAGTAGAAATTAAAATTTCAAAAGACTACAAATTTTTATTAAAAATTAAAAAAATCTTCCAAAATAACAAATATTACTTACTATATTATTTATTAATAAAAAGTACTGTAATAATTTCACTTGCATCTTAGATTAAAATATTATCTTAAATTATAAGAAAATTGTGATTGTTCATGAAATAAATTTTACATAAATGTTTTAATTATAATTTCTGTCAGTAAGTCGACTCTAGCCAATCAGAATGCATCAATAGTTTGTTTTCTAATGATACTGCGGATAGTGAATGTAATGGAACTCACAAATCCTACTTTCACTGTTCTGTACTTCCATCAGACTGTAAACTAACCCTTAATCTTTCTATTAGTTTATTTTAAAAGAATGCTAGCTTATAAGATTTTTATACAGTTGTAGATTCATATTCACAGTTGATATTTGTAACTTTTTTCATTTTTGTGAAGCTAAAATTCATTTATTTGTGAAAGAATAAAAATTAACAAAACAATGAATACAGAGACGACTATGCAAATTTTATCATTCTTATCTTAATCTCATTCTTTTACGATTTACATTGTTGAGCATTAGATGAGGCTAGTGGATACCATCTTGTAGTTTCTCATGCTATTTTGGCACATGAATTATCATAGACAACAAATGTGTTTTATATTAATAGCATTATGGATATTAGAATTTTACAAGATTTTTTTTTGTTACGTTTTATTTCATCATAAATTAACAATGTCATCTGAACAAAATCACTAATAGAAGAATATCAAAAAAACTAAGGTTAATGGAATTTGTTCCCAATGATGATATAAATTAAATATAANTCGAATTTTATGTTCGAATTTAATTCAAATATTGTTCGAACAAATTCAAACAAAACATTTGAAATAGAAAGCCACTTTCAACCACTTTCAAGTCCATATCTCCTGCACCCTTATAGCTATCGAGACGCAACCCCCCTGGTGCACGGAGACTTGGGGCTACTACCACATACAAACACCATTCACGTGTGATGTGTAGTTTTGGCGAAAAAGTGAAATATAGGGACATACATGTCCATTTATATATATATATATAATATAGATGTTTAATGTATATATTAACATGGAAAAATTGAAAATTATGGAACTGTATTTGATTTAGGCTGCAAGAATTCTTAGATGAAATGCTGTAAAACATTCTATTAGAACAAGATATTGATAGATGACTGTTGTGCTGTATGTTAGAATATAAAGAAAACAATCTTCAGTGTAGCAGTCGCCAACCAGTGGTCTGCGGAGAAATTTGGACATTGATCAACTAAAAGTTATACAAAATATTACAAAAGAAGTACAAAATGCTTGGTTGCTTTTTCAAACTCATTGGGGGATTTTTATTTGAATCTAAAACCAAACACGAAATGACTGTTATCAATAAATAATAATGTCAATAAATAATGTTGTGGGGCGACCGTTGTCCTTCATGGAAAAGAGCCAAGAATCCATAAACTTATTTCAAACAAGCAGCAACAAACTTCACGCTAATTTGTTATAATTAAACAATTGAATTGCATATTAATAAAGTAAAATGGAACTTTTATGATCATTATCCATCTATATAACCCATTAAATGCGTGTCCGTCCGTGTAACTGTATGCCAAAAACGGGCACTAGAGGCGCCTTAGCGATGATTTTAAATTAACAATAAATTATTTTTATTTGTAATAGGAATTTATTATTTATACCACAGAATGGTATAAATAATTATTATATGCCTTGACTAGCATTGCACCTCACATTTACAACATCCTGTGACTTAGTGAACATTGCACATTGACTCACAGAAAATTTGTTGAAAAAATGGCGGATACATTTAAAATCGAGGTTTACAAGCGAAGGTAAATAAACAAATTAAACTATTTTAAAGTATTTATAGAATGTTTAATAGGTAGAAATCTAAATCCGTTGATGCGATTGGGAATAAAAAAAGTCAAAGGAACCGTACCTCATGGGAATTTGTAAAGAACGCCCACTAGGGGGATGTCCCGGGCTACTAGTTCTATAGATGTTTGTATCTTTAAAAATTTCATGATCATGGTCCATGTGATTCAAAATTGTGAATTTAGTGATCCGTGATGTCAGAAAGGTGACCACTGCTTTAGGGATAAAGCATTGAAATATGTAAGTACTGAAAATTGTACATTGAAAATTAGGAAACTTAATAAATCAGCAAAGACAAGACATTATTTAAATGTACCTATTTTTTCTTTTTGGTTATATAATTTAAATATATATATTTAGCTGATGGATCCTTCTAATCTTTAAAAGTTAAACTTTAATTACTCTTGAAATTTTTCAAATTATTTACATTAATTTTTGAAGTTAGTGCAGAATCTTTCATCTTACTGCTTATAGATGATTTAAATCAATCAACAATCATTATGTTAATGTTTTAACCATTAGTAGTACAATTTTTCCCTTTTTTTTTGTTTTATTATCAAATGTTATCTTATAACCAGGGCTGTGGAGTCATGTAAAAATCTACCGACTCCGGCTAAAACACTAAAACTCCACGACTCCGACTCTGACTCCACAGCCCTGCTTATAACTAAAACAATTTCTATTTTAATATAAAATTTTAAATGTAATATTAAAATATATTTCATCAATAATAGATTTGGTGGAGGTCCATCATGCACACACCTCTATTCATGTCCAATTTGTCAAGCAGAACAGGAATGTTTAGACAGGCGAAGAAAACAGGAACATGATATATTTGTGTTGGTAAGAAATATTAAATTATTGTAATTTAAATAAAATTGATATATTTTTTTTTTTGAAAGGAAAAATTGAAAGCTTTTTAAATTATTTTTATAGTTGAATAAAGAATTTCAGAGTCAAGATAGTCCACCTGCGATATATGCAATAAGCATGAACTGGTTTAAGCAATGGGAGAACTTTGTAAGAAGTAAAGAATATGGTATGTAATATTATATAATTTATATTAAAGTAATTCAAAGTTAGTGTAGTATTTTTATAGTTTATTTAAAAGACAAATCAAAATAAACTATCAAAATATATCATTTAGCTAAATCTGTCTTTTGCAATCTAATCATTTGATGTAAATATTATCGCCATCAAAAAAGATTGAAATTTATTTATAACTTCATCTATGCAGTCTGCTTTATTTCTACAACTTAGTTAATTTTCTTTAATTTTGGGAATCTTTCTTAACCATTCTATTCATTTCAACTACCATACACTTTTATTAATTGAAGTTCGATAATTTTGAATTTCGGATGTTATACTGTCATCGTTAAAGATAGGATCATTACATAGAATTTATTTTTGTTTAAATTAATATAATTATATGCTACTAATGACATTAAGATTCAGGCCAATTTTTGCTGTCCTTATAAAGGGGAGAGTCAGGAGGAGAGGGAAATAAGTTGGGAGACGATAGTATGAGTTTATATGACTTTATATGAACATATAGGTATTATTAACAATAGTTTTGGAGCTACAGCTGTTTGAAAATGTTCACATACACAACAATAATGAATGATACACATATTCACAAAAACACAAGTTTACAATTTGTGTCTGAAGATGACGTGTCATTTCTTTGAGACACTCAACAATGACTGTATCTGTTAACAAGTTTGAGTCACATCACAGCATCTTCTAGAAGCAGATGTTGGATACACTGGTAATGATAGAGATTTAAGCCAAAGCAATGTAAAGTTCAATTGCAGAGCGTATTGTGGTTCACAGTTAAACTTTTCAGCATTTGTGAACGTGTAAATATAATACATGTATCATTCATTATTACTATATACTGTATATGAGCAACTTTAATCTCATTCCTCATCAACCACCACCCATTGTGGGCTTGGTCAATGAATATGATTACAAGGGCTTAGAGTCCACATGTTGGAAAATCAACATTTATAGAGTATTTCAGTGTTTTTTCGATCCAAGCACTCACATACACCACACTGTACAGTATAACTTTGCCATTACACATTTACATTGGTGTATGCCTAGCTTTGCTTTCACTGATCAATACAATCAAAATTACCTTCATTTCTTTAGCAAGGTCATATTTGATGTTCTACAAGGCTAAACAAATTAGTTGTAGACAGTGCTGTTTCTCTAAAAAAACACTGCTGATATTATGAACCAAGTTATTGATACCTTTTAAGCTATCTGCCAGCATGGCACACCAGTGTATTCAGGCTGAATATTAGCCCTGATCTTAGGCCTTCCTTAGACCTATTTGGGATAAGCTACTGTATCAAAATTTTAAATAATAATTTAAAACAAGTCCTCAGTTCTGTTTAGTTGTTGTCTACTAAGCACAATACTTTAATACATGCCAGTCTGAATACCTGACACCCAAATTTGCTTTTTTTACAATTTATACAAAGTGTGCTGACAGCTCACTACAAAAATTTTCTTCCTACCAAACATGAACTCACATTTAAGTTGCGACAAGTTATTTTTGGTTCATGATGGTGTATACAAGGAAACAAAACAATACTCTTGGCATCATCAGTTACTGATATACATGTAAATTGAAATTTTTCTGGTTTTTGCTTCATTTGCTTTGGTATTCAATCAAAATGTTTAAGACACTTGCACCCAGTTGTAGTATCCTGCTAAAGTTTGCAAGTTACAAGTTTTATTTGTATAGAAATTTGACTTGCAGTCTTCACATTGCTGTATTTACCCAATGTGCAAATGATGATTATTAAAGTTATGTAAATATAAGGAAGATGGTATGACTTAATTATTGACACTTGTCACATTTTAATGTATATCTTCTTCATTTTGATGTGCAGCATAATATTTCCAGAACATTGACCATCATTGTCCTAGAAATGTAATATCATTTTGTTTTCTTCCTAGTAAACTTGATAAAAAAGTAAGTTTAAATTTTATATTTTATAATGCTAAAGTATTTATTGAATCACAAAAACACATTAAGTACAATGTATCTCACCCTCTCTCTTTCTGTTTATAAAAAGTTGTATTGTTTCCTAGATTTTTATCACTTTGTTAAATATTTCAGATAATTCAATCATTAAATTAATCAAAATTTTTTCTGGATCCTTTGAAATTTGTAAAAACGAGTTTATCATATATTAATTAATACAATTAGCTTAATATCACATTAAAAGCATTAATGTCCAGATTATAGTTAGTTAATATATTTATTAATGCCAATTACTCTATTAAACAATCATATTTAACAAATAAAATTTTTAATAGTTGAACTTGATTTTTGTATTAGGTCTTACATTGAATTTATCATTCACAAATATTTATTTGCACCAGTAATTTTTTCAACTAAACTTTATTAAATAAATGTATAAATTTTTCTATGTGTAAATTTGAGTTGACATTTTGTAATTTTGATATTGTAATTTTCAACATTGGAGATATTGCACAGTGAGGGAAATGTGGACATACTTTATTCTCTTGCCAAAATAAGTACCAAAATCAATAATGGCATAAATAACTGTCCCACAATATTCAACATTTTCTTCTGTTTTCCTCAAGTTGTTCTATAGCAGGTAATTCTATTCAAACTAAAACAAACTTACATGACCACTCTTGCACGATACATTTATTTTTTTTGTAATAAACTGTAATCAAAGAAACAAGTTATTTCTTACAATGTCTTTTACCAGATTACAATCTGCTACAATTTATTAAAAACACTTAATCAATTATTTAATTAAAATTCAAAATTTGAATTCATAAAAACAAAGGATTTAAAGTTATAGAATTAGACATTCATATATATGACTTAAAGTTCTTGGGAAGAGCCTTGTTACATCTGTATTGTTGAAATATATTTCAAGTTTCACTGTTGTTGAACTCAAATTGACAAAGGAACCATCCAAACCATCCAGGCTTGACACTAGCATCCATCAATACAACAATTATGAATAATGGAAGTGGGCAAAATTTTAATCCCAAAGTCTAATAGATTTTTGAGATAAACATCATCAAATATTACATTTAAAAAACCGTAGTAAAGCTGTTTAGTTGTAAACTACAACACTTGACACATGTAATGTTGTGACAGCATGAGCATAATAGAAAGATTCTTCACAACAAACACATACTATAAATGAGTAAATGGTACAACCTGCATGGGCACAATTGTCATTACCACTATTGTGGTAATGGGCTGAAGTTTGGAAGGGATCTGGATTAACCTCAAGAATTTGAGGTTAATCCAGATCCCTTCCCAAATTCCAAAAACTTCAATCTTGTAGAATGCATACTTGAACATGCTTCTGAATTTTTCAGCAGAGAACTAAAAGTGATTGTAACTTGATGAAAGTTTGTGCAATTCCAGATTTCATACTCAAGTACAAACATTAAAGCCATATCTGTAAAGTCTTAAGCAGTAATATTAATATTATTATTATATTTATTGTTGAAATGAAGTTATCCAAAAGATTGCCCATCCAACGTATGAATCAAATTGAATAAAATATTTTTCAGGCAGTGGTATCAGTGGAGATTATAACTATGAAGTAGCTGCATCTTCTCTCTTTCTTTGTCTTCAGGCCTGAAATTCTGCATATGTCTTCCACTTTCCCTCTTTTGTCAGAACTTCATCCTCCAACTCCAGTGTAAAGTCTTGATAATCCCTTGTGAGGAAGAAGTTCATCCAGAATGAACTTAAATGCATTTCAGTAATATTGAAGTAGTAAGGTTCTTCCAATGAACCATGCATTGATACTTCCAATGAACTTTGACCTCTGTAAACTGATTTTGTGGATAGTTTTTAGTTCTTCCATTAGCATGAATTTAAATTTTATTAATTAATTAATTTCTAAGTTTTCCTATTAACACGCAAAAATTTTTTATGCTGTTTTGTTATAATTGGGTCAGTGGTTATCCTTTACCAAACACATCGGTTCTTGTCAGATTGCCAATTTTAAACAGTGAGAAGCCTAACAATTCTGGTTGGAGAAAACATGGAAATATATTATGATGTTGTTGTCTAAACACACCAAGTACCTGGTGACTCTGGCCAGTCCCAAGTCTAATAGGTGACAGGAAAGGTTATCCAGCCATAAAATGAAGTCTTATCAGAAAAAAAAATTGATTCTACACCTGTAGAAAGTGGTATTAACAATGCTGAAGAATGCAAAAGACAGAAAATGTCAGNAGCTTTCATCTCTGTTTTAATTTCTTGTAGTTCAATATGAAGCTATAGGAATTTATCTTATAGTAGCTCATAAATCTATTTTAAAGTATATTGCGGCACTTCCTGTACCTGTGACTCAGTATCTCTTGATGCTTCGAAGTAATCATAAATTTTCATAGATCTTTCACATTAACTAGTTTGTCTATTTCATATTCCAATATACCTTTTAATTGGGAGTTATTCTTGGAAGTTTCCTCTAATTCTTCTACTTTTTGAGAGAGTTTTGTTAACTCTCCATGAAAATGTTGATTTTCCTCCTTTAGAGCTTTGATCTCTGTTTTAATTTCTTGTAGTTCAATATGAAGCTATAGGAATTTATCTTATAGTAGCTCATAAATCTATTTTAAAGTATATTGCGGCACTTCCTGTACCTGTGACTCAGTATCTCTTGATGCTTCGAAGTAATCATAAATTTTCATAGATCTTTCACATTAACTAGTTTGTCTATTTCATATTCCAATATACCTTTTAATTGGGAGTTATTCTTGGAAGTTTCCTCTAATTCTTCTACTTTTTGAGAGAGTTTTGTTAACTCTCCATGAAAATGTTGATTTTCCTCCTTTAGAGCTTTGATCTCTGTTTTAATTTCTTGTAGTTCAATATGAAGCTATAGGAATTTATCTTATAGTAGCTCATAAATCTATTTTAAAGTATATTGCGGCACTTCCTGTACCTGTGACTCAGTATCTCTTGATGCTTCGAAGTAATCATAAATTTTCATAGATCTATAACCTCATAGATCTTGAGGTTATAGGACTACTTTTGTTAAAAACTTCTTCTAATTGATGATAATCTTCACTAGTTGTATCACTCTATTGCCTTTCTTTTTCCTTTTCCTTGAGATTATTCTTGCAAGGTCTATCTTGCTCCCTTCTTTGCATATCTTCTTGGCACATCTGTTGTGGAGATTGAGGCAAAGGACCCAGATTGGACTCAATTTTGGTGATTATTAATAAACACACAATCAAAACCCGAGATAAGCTATTAACAAATGTCCAATACTTTAGATCTGGCATAATTCGACTTATGGCTTTCCAATTCACTCGAAAACTCAATTATCAAGCTACAAAACTTCACCTGTACCTCTGGTGGCTAGTGCACACCTCCTAACTTCTATATAAGAATGCACATTCATGTACATTTACAACACAAAATCTGTATCAAAAACACACACACATACACTTTTTACAAACTACTACCAGCACAAATTTTTAATAGACATTAGATAAATGGAAGATGACAACGTTTTTGGACATTTCAGTGATCTTTGACAGGTTAGACTAGGCATGGCCAATATACGGTCCGTCTAATAAATTTATGCGGCCTGTGATTAATCTTTCAATATTAGCTACTCAAGTCCAAGTAGCTCGATGAAAAATTCTGATGCTTTAAAAAAAAAAAAAAAAAAAAGTCAACAACTCACTGTGCATTCAGAGTTTTTCCAAACCTCTTAAGTACAACGTAGAATGTTGATAAAGCATGATAATGTGAAAAATGTATCTGTAATCTCTATCTACAGTTCAGTCTCTACGGGGTGACAACACAATGAGATCTCACACCACCTCAAAATCTTTCTAGGGCAGCCTCTGGTTTGGCCCGTGAAAGAAGTTTTCTTTCCAATTCAGCCAAGAGGCAAAAACTGTTGGCCACCCCTAGGTTAGACAATCTTTTTGAAACTTTAAATGAATTTATATGTTCAACAAAAGTTCTTTTATCATTTCAAGCTCATTTAAAGTTTCAAAAAAGATTTTGTAACCTGAAGAGGGCTAAAAACGTTTGTCATCTTTAGTTTATCTTATGTCCTATTAAAAATTTGTGCTGGTAATAATGTGTAAAAGTGTCTGTGTTTTGAACTACTCCAGCTTTTGGGAGCTGTCTTCATAATTTATATCAAATTGTTAAGAAGATTAAATTAAACGTTACATTGCCTAATCCAATTGGAAAAATTGTATGTGTTGTTGGTTATGCGATGGTCTTTTTTTGTAATCCTCCTAAACTAAGTATAGTGTATTCTAGTCTTCACGTGCTAGAAGACTAGTTTTTTTTGTTTTTGTGTTCATGTATTAAAATGTATAAGAAATAACTGGATTAGCCAAAAGAATACTAATCATTAATGCATATATTTTCCTGATTTTGATGATGATAACCTCTGTAAAATTTATTCACCTTTATTTGGAACATTAAAAGATTGCATAAACAAAGAATATAATAATAACTGTGACCATATTTTAGTAAAAGTGTTATGTTCATGCAACATTGCTCATTGCATGAATTGTATTACAAATATTTAACAAATGTGGAACAGCAAAACTTTTAAACTTGGAAAGAAACATGTCCTTTCACATTATAAAAGAACTGCAGAATTTTTCAGGATAATTTGTCATTAGCAGATTATTATTAATATACACAAAGGAACATGTTTTAACAACTTGCATAAAGAATTAGTAGGATTTGCAGAGGATGATGAAAACATTTTATCTTCATACGAACCTAAACTTAGTTCAAGGAAAGACAGACATACGGACAACAGTGGGAATTTATAGGTCTACAATTTTTTAGTAGGTAAATATTACATTCAAGAAGTTCTGAAACATTATTTTTTTCTAGGTACAGTTCAGACTGATGTCTTAGAAGTTTGCTTTGGTAATTATAGGCCAGTTACTTGGATCTCAATATTCTCTTTATAAGAAAGTTTTTGAGTCAGAATCTAAACTCAAAATGCAGCTTTTTCTTCAATTGAATGAGATTATCTTCAAATACATACAGCAACACAATTGTAGCTAATTTTGAATGAAAATTGTATTTTTGATCCATTTACCTATACATTGGACAACAAAATGCTTTTCCCAAATTATTATGAATAATAATAAAATAAGTTAGATAAACCTATAATTCCAATTTTAACTGGATATTATATTTATTCTAATATCAGAAGTAAGAGTTGTGATTCTTATAAACAAAATGCTGTTTATCCAAAACATCTGAATATAAAAACACTTTTTCTTTAGTTGTTATAGTCCAAGAGATCCTATAACTCATATCATCATGGAGTAGTTAAATTTTATTTGATTTTGTTATTAAAATTGATTCCACTAATGTATTTTTAGGATCAGATTATGGTTCTCTGTCAGAAGAAATGTGGATATTTCTGCACAATATTTATGGAGGAGGTCCCGAAGTATTCCTACAAAATGTATCTTGTGTAACCATGAATAATCCCAATTCTCAGTCCAGTGGAATTCATGCTTCTAACAGTTCATCGTCTACTCGTATCAGTTCACAATCAGGAGGAGTATCTTCGTCCTTGTCCTGCAATCCGAAACCATCCTCAAACATTTCTAGTCATAATTATTCATCTAATATTTCAGGTATATTTTCAAAAACAATAATAAAATTAATCATTGTCATTATGCTAGAAGTTTTTTAATTTATACTTATTTGTTTCAGGTAAATCAAAAGCCTTGAATGAAACATTAAAAACTTTAGCTGAAGCAAAGTCATCGATAGATGCTTGCAAGAATGACGACGAAACAGAAACAGAATGACTTTCCCTCAACCCACAAACAACATTTAGGTTTAATTTTCGCAAAAAGCATTACATTATCATTTAAAGATATTTATTTTGTGTTTTGTTTCATACATTTTTATATTATTCACATTAATAACATCTACATTTTATATAATTACAATTAAATTTATGGATATACAGGGTGTAGACACAAAAGTTGCATTAGAGTATTTCTTGTTTCTGCTACATATGTAAATGAAATTACACTGGAGTATAGATAATATAGGAGGTTGGCTATTTGTCGGTTTGGATACCAAACTCCGAGACCCTCTTTTCACATAGGGACAAATCCTGTCTCGGGTCCAGTGAAGACCTATGAAAACTAACAGCCTAATAGTTAGAATCATAGTGCATCTAAAGATCAGTACAAAAATTTTAGTCCGGTTAAAATATTCAAAGGAAAAAGCTGATGGACATTGTAAAAAAAAAAGGCGAGTCCATGTGGCATGGTCTTGAGAACTTAAGATCAGTTGGAGAAGTCTCACATGGTTTCACCTTTCAGTTTTTAAGTGTATCTAGCCACTCCCCTTTGAGTACTTTAACCAGGCAAAAAACATTTTGTACTGATCCTAAGATGCTCTATGACTTTCATTTAAATCACGCTGTTATCTTTCAATATAGGATCCAATATAGGATTTGCTGTCAGAAAAGGTGATTGGGAATGCATGTTGTCTTAAACCAATAAATAGCCCACTCCAGTTACCTGTACTCCAGTGAAATTGCATTTAGTTACCACATAGTAGAGGCGAGATAGCATGGTGCAATGTTTGTGTCTATACTGTGCACATTATATTCCATTCTTGATTGATTTAATATTTAATTTTATTAAAAAAAAAAAAAAATTTACTTAGAAAAGATTAAACATTTATTTTTATCACACTAAATAAATATAAAAACTATTCTTAATTCATATACGTGTATATGAAACTGTTAATAATGTATATCTTAATATATATATATATAATATAGCTGCACTTTTTATGATTTATATAAATCATTCTATAGAAAGATACTGCCTTAAATTTATCTTTAAAGTCTAAGCAATATCTATATATATATATAATTAATGTATTAAAAAATTATTATTTTTAAACATTAATATATTCAGATTCATTTATAAAATGCTAATTCAATGCAATGTATATGAGTCCATCTAAAATCTTTCAGCAGTCCGAACCATTAAAAATCAAAAGTTGCGCTTTGCTATTTTTTTAATTTTAAATATCACAACTCCTTTTCAAAGGCTAATTATATAAACATATGTGTATATAATATATATATATTTATATTCAATAACATAGAATATGTGCTACTAGCTTGTATATTTATTTGAAACTTAATATATCACAAGTGAACCTGTACCATACAAACATATACTTTTAATATATTCTATATTTTATCTGCATACACAATCAAGAATATTTATAAGCATCTCTCTAATGTAACAAAATATATTATGCACAGATTTATGTATATTTTAATTTTCTTTACGTATGTATTAATTTAAGAAAGAAAACAAAAGATTTAGTCATAATTAAAATTGGTTCCTATCATACTACTTTGCAATAACTGAGGCTAAATCTATTGGTCTTCAAATATATGTAAATTTTTGTGTGTGGATAGTTGTGCCGACTGACATTCAGTAATAAAAACATTCTAGAACACTTTCTCATATTTGTTTTATTGTAAATATGCTCTCTACATAAACAGTACCTTTTTCTAATATTCACGCGTGCCCTAAACTTCTTTGCTCATTCCACACTTTTAGCAACTCGTCCGGATCCCCGTAACCATGCGATGCAATGACAGATGCATAGGAATCTTTCGTATAATCTTTTTTCCAAAAGTAAAAGTTTTTGTTGTGAAGTGGATCAATTTCAGCCTTTCTTGCAAGAATTCCAAGATAAATATCGTCAAACCTGAAGTTCTTTGTATACAGACTAGTATAGTATAAATCGAGCAGTGCCGGATATGACACTAAATAAGCACCTGCTGTAACGTACGGTGGGTATTTAGAATAAGGATATTCTTTTAACGATATATACCACTTGCTGATTTTATGTCTCATAGGAGGAGAGAAGAATACGTATCCAGCAAGCAATTTGCCATTATATATATCGTGCTCGTACAGTAGTCTTCTCCTTTCACCAAGTTGTATATTTAAAGGATTACGAATGAATGCCAAAACGTTTTTTGTAGAGACGTACATGTCATCGTCGGAAAAAAATATATATTGAGCTCTCGGACAATAGTGTACCACCCACTTGAAAGATAACATCGTCTTGATTGTGTTATTATAATAAGTATCAATGAAATCTGCTTGAATGATGTCATTATGTTTATTAAATTCTTCATCTATTTTGTCCTGAAGCAAAGGATCATTTGGATCAATCCCAAGAATGAATACTCTCTTAATTGTCACATCCGAAAAACGTTTTTCCCAACCCCAAGAGTTTCTTATGGCATTTCTTTGCAAAACATTCCTGAGAGCAGATTTAATTACATACAACAGTCTAACCTCGTGAAATTTCCCATCTTTAATTTTGCATTTATTTTCATTCTTTATCTTAAATCTGTAATTATATTCATTGATGGGTTTAATATCGGGCTGCATTCCATTTTTTAATTTAAAAAGAACGTCCTGAATATCAATATCTAATGGATACACAAATTTGGTATGGTAGTCCAATTCAAAAAAGTGTGTAAAAGCACCAAAGAAATCCAGCAGAAACACTAGGACAACACAAAAAACGACGTATTTTAATTTAATTTTCTTCCAGTTAAACTTAAGCTTCATTCTCTCGTTGATTTTCATTTCATCTTTGTCGTAACTAAGGAAAAAAAATTGATATATATATTAAAATTAAATCAATACATGTTTTAAATATATCATATTTTTACTGCATAGCTTTGAACTTAAGATACTTTTTCACCCACTTACAACTTTCAAATTAAAAAAAAAAAAAAACCACCTTAATTTTATGAATTTTTTGTCATCTCCAAAATGATTTTAAGACTTTTGAAAAGGACAAGCAAGCATCAAGCAACATAAGAAAGCAAAGATATTCTGAATCTAAACTTCTGTAGCTAATTAAAGATGAGAGGCACTCGTAAAATTTTCATTTAACAAGCCCATATTTCCTGTATAATTATTTTATTTTAAATACATTAAAATCAGTATTACTCATTAAAAAACTCTTTCAAACCATACTTAATTATCGTTTAATTTAAAATCTTTCAAAAGGTCGCGATTCATCTTAATTTCGAAGAAATATTATGTATAAATAATAGAGACGGATGAATTCTATCTGCAAATATCCAATATTTCAGATCTCAAATAATTTCTAGTATTTATGTTGATAAAAATAAATTAAAATACTAAAAATACCTCCAATAACATTCCTTATGTAGGTACAATCGTAGATATGGATCCAGAAGTACCCAAAATGGAATAACTCGCTTATTAACTATTCAAATATTTTTAATTTTTAACACGTGCACAAACATTGTATTGTAGACGGTCTAATAAACCATATCAACTGTATCCGCCATTGTGTGCAGACAGAGTGCGTCTCTGGCATCCATGGTTTAATTTGTGAGAAGAAAAGAAGCAGACTAGATTCTGAACATTACCAAATTTTTGTTTTCTTAAATAAAAATCTGCAGTAGGGTGAGAATGAGAACAATTATTTATTAATTTATTATTGTTGAGATAAGATTATCTACAAAAGGCTACTTTATAAGCCAAAATTAAAAGTTTGAAGTTTCATTTCTTAAATTGTTTTTCTTTTATTTGTTTTATTTATTTCAATACATTAGTGTACTTAGTTATCTTAGATATACATTAACTTTAAGTATTTATAAGTGGAATTTCGAAAAAAAAGTTTTTATTTGCCAGCTGAATATCATGTAAAAATTGCAAGAACAAAATGTTTTTATGTCCATCAAAGGATTTATGATTTATAATGTAAGGTTTGATGCTCTAATGCAGTGATTTTCAATCGATGTGCCACGAGAGGATCCTAGGTGTGTCGTGAACATTTTTGAAGGTTATTAAACAAATTATTTTCGAAAGGAGCCTGAAGAACAATAAGTGTACGTGTCAAAATAAAAACATCTTTATACGAGTTTAAATTGATTATATATTATAACGATGAAAAACGTATACATAATGTAGTAGAAAATATATATTCGTAAGCAAAATTATATGTTCATAACACCGGGTTAGTTCATTTAAAATGAAATTTTCTTTTAATTGAAAACGTATCCATAATTGCCCATATTTAGTTCAAATTATTTTAACTTAGAAATAGTGGTACATTAAGCAGGTTTATAAACGCAATTATTATGTCACTTTTAAATGCATATTAAGACTTAATTGCTTTTCTTATGTAAATGAAAATTAACATTATTAATTTAAATAACTATTGTTGTAACCTGCTGCTATTTTAAAGAAGCACAATACTGTTTTTTTAAATTCACAAAAATATAGACAAAAAGAATTAGGTTAAGTGGCAAGTAATGTGACGATAGAATGTTTACAAACACAACTTTAAATCGCATGATTTATTCCGAGGAAATTTTTTGCCGTGGAAATTTAATTATAGTTTCAAGTGTGTCATGAGATAAAAAAGGTTGAAAAACACTGCTCTAACAGAATCCATATCCTTTGATAACATGCTAAATGCTCTTTTTTTTTTTAGGAGCATTTGTTACTAATAAAGAACTTCCATCATTAATAATAATAAAACAAACGAGACTGATCACTCGGCATAATATATCATATAAACAAATGAACACAGAACTTGCAAGAAGTTTAATGATGCCGTAAACCAATGGTATTAAAAAAGTCAATCTGTGGCATCAACGAGTCAAATTCCTTGTACTATTAAAGTTCTATTTTTGTTCACTAACTTTAAAAAAATTTAACATAATTTATAGACATTATTTATCTTGTCGTTCTCATTGTGACACTTTTCATAAGGCCTGAAATATCATGTTAGTTTTGAATTATCTAGGATGGAAATTTATTATATGATATGTTTAGGTGTAAGCAGTTTAGGTAAGTATACAAAACAGATTTTATCATTGTTTTATTTAACTGTTTGTCACCTAGATCAATGATTTTCAAAGTATAATCTGTAAACTTAATTTATTCTAAATTTAAAAACTTAACTTAAACAAAAAAAACAAACTTTTAAACAATTGTATAAAATGTGTTTCTCTAAATAATCTCCATTAAATTTGATAAATACAAACATCCACACCCAAAATGGAATTTAAATCTATAACCTGGCAGGTTAGATACAACAGTCTAAGAAAGTAGTCTCCAAAATGGGGAAAATGAACCCTTAGAACATGTAATACAATTCACAAGGGAATGCAAATCAAAAATAGACCCGGGATCAACTCTTTTACAGTGATTTTCAATTTATCTATTTATAAAGGGATGTTACGTCAACTTGATATAGATATTAGTTTCTATAGCTCTCTGGATCAGCATACTTAATTTAGGCAATAAAATAGAGATTAAAACTTTTAAATACACTTTACACCAGATGATATATAAAACACACTATAAACCTATTGTCTGGTCTTGATAACATATATACTGCAAGAACGTTTTCAGGCTCCTCTGGAGTCCTGCTTCAGGTGAAACTCGCTGTTTCATTGATGGAACACAATCCAAAAATAAAAATTCAAATGTTGATTAAAAAATAAACTTTGGTTTTTAACAGACATTGGATGACAATTGCCTCCTCTGATGGATACACACAACATAAAATTTCAATTCTTTACTAACTCTTAGTTTTCCAACAAAACTTAAATTTGTTATTTATTTATTCAAAGATGCTGGAAAACTGCTAATGTGGTAAAAATCTATACAGAATTATTTTATTATAACCTCAAATCTCAAAAAATTTAGTGTTTAAAAAGTCTTGTGAATAGATAACATGCAGAATACCATAAAGTTCTTACTGATACTATAGTAAAGTTCACCCTAACTTTGGACCACTGTGAAAACTATGTACACTATAGTATAGTACCACTGAACACTAATAAGTAATTCACAACAAAATATAGTCTGAACGTAAGATGTTATACCCTTAACTACCCTTACAAAATTATTATTATATATTATAATAATGTGAGATCCGTGATTTTTACGCAGATGTCGAAAAAAAAACTTTTCTAAACAACTCCGATGAAAAAAACACTCTTGGTGAGAATTATATCAGAGGTCACCGATTGTTTTCACAATTAGGTGGGAAAGTTGACACTTTAGTTGATTGGAATGCAATCCTTTCCTACGAAGAACGTATAAAAGCACGAGCCCCGGAAGCTCAGGGCGACCAAAAGAAGTTATACTTATTAATGTGTGCATCTTGTGTCTATACACTGGACAGAGCAACTGAAAGGACATCACCATACGCAAGACAACAACTTTAAACTTCCATTGCCATTCTACCGTTCCTGCGCCAACTATGATTCCTACGGCCCATTCAACAAACGCATATTAGTCATATCCTCATAGAGGTATTTCTATTTTAGAGCTTTGTGAACTCTCTCTTTCAGAATAGCCGTTAAAGCTGTTAAGAGTGACCCTTGTATAGTTAATGCGTATTTAACCGCATTTAACCTATATTTTGTTATCGCCTTATGTATCCTAGCTTAGCTATTCAATAAATGTTTTGTTATTTTGTTTAACCTGTCGTCTATCGTAGTACCCACCAACTTACCTATGTACTCCCCGCTCAACTTGCCCTTCTAAACCATCTGACAATCAGAGATCTGGTTTTACCAACCTGTTGCAGTGTAAGTGGTCAGAAGGGAGTAACCCCTGACCCTCTGCTTATCTCACAATAATAAATGTGTTAAAAGGTTGCTTAGCTTTGGCAATAGTCCAAAATTATGGTGAATCGAACTATAGTTTGAACTTATATAAATACTCCATATATTCTCCACACAAATTTTAATATCCAGAAAAACACAAAAAAGATTATTATGAAATATATCAGTGAGAAAGGTTTTTCATTTCAAAATCTAAAAAGAACAATGTTGGGTAAGGTGCAATGCTGTAGTTGTGCCAGGGCATACTAGTGTGGTGTCCTTGTACTTTGCTTTTCTAAGCAGAGTGAAGCCCTCCTACCTTATGAATAACTAGGTTGGACTATATGTAGCTTGGCCAAAAAAACTTATCCCATAGACAGTGGCGATTCAAACTCAAGGTGTTAGTTAGTGCTCCAGTATTTTTTAATTTACAACTACATCCCTGGCAAGGTGGAGTTCAGAAATATTCTTTCACATGTTTTCACACATCCCTAAAGAGTTATAAAAGTCTGGATATTGAGAAAGTCATGCTATATTGGATCTGCATCTGACCTGTCATCAAGATATTCTGTAACAGGGAAACCAAAAACAGAATAACGTACATAAACTGTGGCCATTCTGTAGAATGAACATACTTTAATAATTTTAAAAAAATCAAAAATTGCTATTCAACATCTAATTATTCATTTTGACTCTTTTTACCCCAAGGATACTAAGAGAATCTTTAATCACATCCTCCTTGGATTCAGCCAAGACAACAATGGAGGTGGCCAGATCTTAAATGATAGGGCTTAACACTATCCACAATAAGCCAGCATATAAAAAAATTAACCAAAGGTTAAGCTTGAGTCCCTTGTGGTTGATATGTCAGATTAATGCCTTACACCAAGGATGATGATGTTTTACACCAAGGAGATGTCGTCCCAGTATCTTTCAAACACTTCAGTTTAAATGTACAGTACATTTGATATGTAAGGCAGATTGTTAGAAGGCAGAGATGGTGTGAAAGACAAACATCAAAGTGGTATGCCTGCCACTGCCTGTACTAATGCTCATAATCAAGAAGTTGAACAATCTCAGATCATCAGTTCAGAATGATTCAACAAATTGTCACATTCACGAATGCACAATTGCTACTGCATTGCATATCTCGGTTGGATCAAGACAGTATATTCTTTATGAAAGGGGGATAAGTATTTAAATTGCCAAGATTATTATGTTGAGAAGCAATGACAGTTTGTCATTGCTTCTCAACAGTATATAGTGATGACAGTTTGTTGCAATGTGTGTTGTTTATGAAAATAAATTCTATTGATTTGAAAGAAGTCACAAACTTACTTTTTTGAACCACTCTTGTATTATGATTTGTTTAAATTAATTTCAATTAATTTCAAAATAAGTCTATGTATCATTCAAAAATAGAATTATACATAGACTTATTTTATAAGTAACATTAAAATTAATTATCTGAAAATTGATTTTTCACTAAAAGATTCTTAAGAACAAACGAAGATATTTGATTAAAATGTAAAAAATCAATTTTATAAAAATACAATGCATGAAATGTAATGGGCTCTCAGAGGACTGAGCTAAAGCATTTGTGAGGCCCCGGAAATAGCCCCCCAAAAAGAAAGATATATAAATATTTGTTAAGTTAAATCGTCAAGAAAACAAATTATATAAGTGTCAAACAGGTGAAACTAGAAAAAATATCAGAATAAGCGTAGGTGTTATAGTCAACGATTAAACGCGATCAGAGTCTAAAAGATGGTGTTGGATAAACCATCTCCAGCCGACCTTTCCTGTGAACTATACGAAGCTCCATTTACACCTGGAAACAGGTGGAAGACCAATTAGAAAGCGAGGAAGAAAAGTCTGTCCAATTAACAACAAGTTGATCTCAAAAAATTTATAAAAACACCGATTTCAAGAACAAAAGAGGCTTCCACCTAGACTACCTGTTGTGTTTGTTTGCCTCCAGCTGTCATGCTTCCTTTCATCTTTCGTGTGCTGTCACTTCAGATCTCGAACATTTCACTTGACGCAGTCACGAGGCCCCTCCAATGTAGGACCAGATTGACTCTGAAACCAACTTCCAAAGACAACCCAAAGTTCTGAACTTAAGGACCTTTGCTAAAAAAATATGTAAGCATTTTTGACCAGAATAAATGGTTTCTCAGTGAAACACTTGTCTTTTGCTGCCTCTTAAAACCGCCACCCACATACGCGTAAACCTTAGACCATCCTGATGGTAGGGAATAAAATCTCCCCCCAATCAGCATTCTTACACATTCACTATATATATAAAGTAAATGAAGAAATTTCTTTAACTCTTGCCAATATTAATTTGTCAATATATTTTTTTTGTAAAGTTTCTATAATATAAATAACTTGGAAGTTATTTATTCAAGTTAGAAAAAATTATTTTCTCCTAAATAAAACGAATAATAATAGAACTTTAAAAATTCTAAACTATATTTTTTTCTGAAGAAAAATCGAGAGTTTGAAAATAAATCTAAGAGATTTATTTCCAAGCTTTGTTATATCTACGGAGACTCGAGAGACTCTACTATGTCATCCAAACGAAGTAGAACTAATTCTTTTGCATCAAACAAGAAAAGAAAAACTTTATCTTTGGAATGTAAAGTTAACATTGGGTATGTTCGTAAAGTTGAACGAGTTAAGCGAGAATGAAGTCATCGTTGTTCTTATTTCGTTAGACTTTTCGAACGATTCGTTACTAACGTGTTTAACTCGTTTGACTACGAACGTACCCATTATTAAAGACTTCGATACAAAAAAGAAAATTTGTGAATTGGCAAAGAAGTTTGATCTACTGGAATTGTCGGTCAGAACAATTATAAAAGACAAAGAAAAAATTCTCGAAGCTGTGGAAAATGCTCAATCTTTAAATTCAAGCATCATTCGTAAACGTCACAGTATTATCGCTGAGATGGAAACAATGTTAAAATTATGGCGTAATAATCAAGTAAATGTGAAAAATTATAAAATAATATAGGTATACATATGTATTATCTAAGGTTTTATTAAACATTTTTTTTCTAAATTATTGTTTTCTTTAGTCTACGGCCCCAATTAAAAATTATTTGTATGTATTTATATGCGAAATTATACCCCGACTTACGCGAATTCAACTTACGTGGTTACCGCTCGGTCCCACCTATCGCGTAAGTTCGGGGTATTACTGTACTTTTGATTTAATAAAAATAAATTATTTCAAGATACAAAATTTTTGACTTTTTCATATTAATGTTTACAGGTCACATAGTACTCTGCCATTTGGCCATACTGTTCGCAACAGTACTGCTAAACAGTGCAGTGCTGTCTCAAGTATTTCATTGTATCATGAGATGTGGTTGCCAAACAAGCAGGATTATACTCTTTAACAGTCTGTTGCAGGAGGATGCATAGCCTGCAAATGCTCTAATAGAGTTTTTTTTTTTTTTTTCATATACTGTTTTGGTTAAGAAAAAATAGTTTTAATCATGTATAATAATTTATATACTTACTACATAATAAAAATTGAGATAATTTTTTTTTACTTTAGAAATGCTATATATGAATGCTTTACTTTAGAAACATTTTAGAAATGCATTATAGCATTTCTAAAACAACAAACAAATACAAACAACAAGCTCACTTGTGTTGAGTAAACGTGATGATATTATGAGCCAACCATGCTTGTTATTACTACTTTGCAACATCATGAGAAACATTTAAATTTTGAACATTTATTTACTATGGACTTGAGGAATAACATTTGAAACGCCTCATTGGCACAACCAAATCTACTCAAATGAGTGTTTTTTCTCCCAAACTCATCCCAAAAAACTTGCAAAGGGTCACATGTAGAGGTATGGTTCCTGTGAAGTTTTTGTTCCTATAGGCATGGTCTACAGCTCAGAAAAGATCCCACAGTCTCATTCAGAGGTATAATTGTACCCTTTATTTAATGCTTTCTTTCTTTATTATTGTACAGGTTTTGAATTACTGAAAAGTTTGGATTAGCAGTGTTATACATAAAGAAAAGGATGTCAAAAAAGAACCACAGACAATTAAGTATAGATTATTTCACAAATCTTGGCCAGACTCTGCATAACCTGAATGAGACTCTGGAGTATTTAAAGAGAATATACATTGGTAACCTGAGATGCAATTTAAATTCACATAACATACAAGGGGGGACCAAAAAAAAAACCAGATTTTTTGTATAAAAACTTTATTTATTAACTTTTTTACAAAATTTCTTCAGTCACCTTCAAAGTACTCTCCATTAGATGTGATGCACTTGTGAAGTCTTTTTCCCCACTGTTTGAAGCATCTCTGGAACTCTTCAACCTTGATATCGTCCAGTGCCCTTAGCGAAGCTGTTTTTACTGCCTCCACATCATCAAAATGCTTCCCTTTTAGATTTTTCTTCAATCTTGGAAACAGAAAAAAGTCGCATGGGCTAGGTCTGGTGAATACAAAGAGTGGGAAATGACAGGCCATCCCGAGAGGCCAAATAGTGAATCACTCATAAAGCCGTGTGTGCAGGCAGGGGCGCCGCTAGCTGTTTGAACGCCCGTGTGCAATACCGATTATGCCGCCCCTGTTTAACTACGACTACCTGCGCTGAGCTTGCCAGAAAGGCTCTTTAGTGTTGTCTCATAAAGGTGTGAAAAAAGAAAAGAAATACTTTACAAAAAGAACTATTTATTATTACTAAGTTATTTTTATTTACTTAAGTGTAAAACCATATAAATATTTATCTACAGAAATTGAACTCTTCTTGCCTTCATGTTTGCGAAATCTGCTATCAATTTTCTTGTATCCAAGCTGTCTAAGATATCATGTTCAATTGAAAATATAGCTATAAACTAAATTACTTAGTCTTTGCTGGTGCATTGTTGATCTTAAATAGTTTTTTATAATTTTTAACTTTGAAAAGGACCTTTCACCAAATGCAACCGAAACCGGCAATGTAAGTAATATTTTTAGTGCTATTGCTGTGTTTGGAACTGTTGAAATTAAGTCATTAGTAAAAAGATATTGTAATGGGGTTTGTGGATCATTAGACTGGTTTTCTGGAAAATGCAACTTTAAAGTATTGATTTCATTAAACAAATCAATACCGTCAATGTCTGTTTCACTACTCGAATCGTCTTTAAGCTTCAGATTTAAATCCTAACCAAGTTAAAATATCATTAATTATACTT
>NW_019385686.1:46749-105256 GCF_000671375.1 Centruroides sculpturatus | reverse complement strand
AATTCAAGCATCATTCGTAAACGTCACAGTATTATCGCTGAGATGGAAACAATGTTAAAATTATGGCGTAATAATCAAGTAAATGTGAAAAATTATAAAATAATATAGGCCTAATTTGTTATACATATGTATTATCTAAGGTTTTATTAAACATTTTTTTTCTAAATTATTGTTTTCTTTAGTCTACGGCCCCAATTAAAAATTATTTGTATGTATTTATATGCGAAATTATACCCCGACTTACGCGAATTCAACTTACGTGGTTACCGCTCGGTCCCACCTATCGCGTAAGTTCGGGGTATTACTGTACTTTTGATTTAATAAAAATAAATTATTTCAAGATACAAAATTTTTGACTTTTTCATATTAATGTTTACAGGTCACATAGTACTCTGCCATTTGGCCATACTGTTCGCAACAGTACTGCTAAACAGTGCAGTGCTGTCTCAAGTATTTCATTGTATCATGAGATGTGGTTGCCAAACAAGCAGGATTATACTCTTTAACAGTCTGTTGCAGGAGGATGCATAGCCTGCAAATGCTCTAATAGAGTTTTTTTTTTTTTTTTTTTCATATACTGTTTTGGTTAAGAAAAAATAGTTTTAATCATGTATAATAATTTATATACTTACTACATAATAAAAATTGAGATAATTTTTTTTTACTTTAGAAATGCTATATATGAATGCTTTACTTTAGAAACATTTTAGAAATGCATTATAGCATTTCTAAAACAACAAACAAATACAAACAACAAGCTCACTTGTGTTGAGTAAACGTGATGATATTATGAGCCAACCATGCTTGTTATTACTACTTTGCAACATCATGAGAAACATTTAAATTTTGAACATTTATTTACTATGGACTTGAGGAATAACATTTGAAACGCCTCATTGGCACAACCAAATCTACTCAAATGAGTGTTTTTTCTCCCAAACTCATCCCAAAAAACTTGCAAAGGGTCACATGTAGAGGTATGGTTCCTGTGAAGTTTTTGTTCCTATAGGCATGGTCTACAGCTCAGAAAAGATCCCACAGTCTCATTCAGAGGTATAATTGTACCCTTTATTTAATGCTTTCTTTCTTTATTATTGTACAGGTTTTGAATTACTGAAAAGTTTGGATTAGCAGTGTTATACATAAAGAAAAGGATGTCAAAAAAGAACCACAGACAATTAAGTATAGATTATTTCACAAATCTTGGCCAGACTCTGCATAACCTGAATGAGACTCTGGAGTATTTAAAGAGAATATACATTGGTAACCTGAGATGCAATTTAAATTCACATAACATACAAGGGGGGACCAAAAAAAAAAAACCAGATTTTTTGTATAAAAACTTTATTTATTAACTTTTTTACAAAATTTCTTCAGTCACCTTCAAAGTACTCTCCATTAGATGTGATGCACTTGTGAAGTCTTTTTCCCCACTGTTTGAAGCATCTCTGGAACTCTTCAACCTTGATATCGTCCAGTGCCCTTAGCGAAGCTGTTTTTACTGCCTCCACATCATCAAAATGCTTCCCTTTTAGATTTTTCTTCAATCTTGGAAACAGAAAAAAGTCGCATGGGCTAGGTCTGGTGAATACAAAGAGTGGGGAATGACAGGCCATCCCGAGAGGCCAAATAGTGAATCACTCATAAAGCCGTGTGTGCAGGCAGGGGCGCCGCTAGCTGTTTGAACGCCCGTGTGCAATACCGATTATGCCGCCCCTGTTTAACTACGACTACCTGCGCTGAGCTTGCCAGAAAGGCTCTTTAGTGTTGTCTCATAAAGGTGTGAAAAAAGAAAAGAAATACTTTACAAAAAGAACTATTTATTATTACTAAGTTATTTTTATTTACTTAAGTGTAAAACCATATAAATATTTATCTACAGAAATTGAACTCTTCTTGCCTTCATGTTTGCGAAATCTGCTATCAATTTTCTTGTATCCAAGCTGTCTAAGATATCATGTTCAATTGAAAATATAGCTATAAACTAAATTACTTAGTCTTTGCTGGTGCATTGTTGATCTTAAATAGTTTTTTATAATTTTTAACTTTGAAAAGGACCTTTCACCAAATGCAACTGAAACCGGCAATGTAAGTAATATTTTTAGTGCTATTGCTGTGTTTGGAACTGTTGAAATTAAGTCATTAGTAAAAAGATATTGTAATGGGGTTTGTGGATCATTAGACTGGTTTTCTGGAAAATGCAACTTTAAAGTATTGATTTCATTAAACAAATCAATACTGTCAATGTCTGTTTCACTACTTGAATCGTCTTTAAGCTTCAGATTTAAATCCTAACCAAGTTAAAATATCATTAATTATACTTCGACCCATGTCAGAAGAATTATTAACAAAATAATTGCAATTTGATATGCAATAGAACTGTTCGAATGCGTACAAGTACAAATTGAGAAGGAAGCTCTGTAGGGATTCCCTATTTTCGCCAAACCTGTCAACTTCTATCATACAGCACGACTATTGGTACTTGGCTTTCGGGTGCCCGCCAGATGGTTCAACCTCGACATATGCCGACAGACGTTTCGCATTGCATCTTAATTCTGATAAATGCCAATAGAGGCGCTGTTAACGCTATAATATAAATAAGAATATAGTAATTGCGCGCCAGTCGGATTTTTTTCTCCATGCGAAGACATTTCTTATGCTATAAGTAGGGTGGGTATTATGACAATGACTAATTATTACGTGACCGATCGCTCGCCCCCCTGGACGTGCCGCCCGTGTGCGGTGCACGCCTTGCACACCCGCTTACGGCGGGCCTGTGTGCAGGGGCATTGTCGTGATGAAGGAACCAGTCACCTGATCGCCAAAGTTCCGGACGTTTCCTTCGCATATCCTTTCGCAGATGTCTTAACACTTTTTTGGCAGATTTTTTCAACGTTTTCATCGTTTCGAGATGTTGAAGGATGCCCAGAACTTCGCAGGCGGAACAAAATAACAGTAAGAGAAACACAACACTACGCTCAAACGTAAACCTACAAACTGACGCTGTTTACACAGCTGTTTCGCGAAGGTCTCTACTAACCCCATGTAACGCGAGAACTCTCTACTACATCTACGAATGGCAGCGCACTCTCAGTTTGGTTTTTTTGGGTCCCTCCTTGTATGTCCTTCACATACTAACATATATTTGTCCTTGCTATTGTGCATCACAACAGCCAGGTCAAAATTCATGAAAAGTTCTACATACATTAAAAAATTTTTATACCGTATTTGGTACATATAAAAATCCTTGACAAACTTGTCATGGTTTTGTGAAAATAAGCTATGATGTAATTTTTGCTTTTTGGCTGAACAATAAACATAAATAGCAGAAAAATAAACAAAATTGTCTTGGATTAGTGCAGATTTAGACTAATGAGAGTGCACTGTATATTCAGATCAAGCAATAAATTCACAAAATATGACATATTTCTTAAAGCATTATAAGCTTAAACCACTGGATTATTTTTAGGCTAAATTAAGGGTTATTTAAGTAATTTAGCCTAATTATTATTAATTTTTTTAAAATTGTTAATCTTTATGTAATTACAGCATTAATGTAATAAAATTTATCATTTGAAGATTTTATTATAATATTTATATGGAATATTTAAAAATATTAAATTCAGATTGACGAAAAGCAGAGATGATGTGCATCATGGTAAATTAGGAAGTCAATACATTTGAAATGTTAGCAAAAGATATACACTTGGATTTCCATTAGAACCAAAAATGCATATGAGGTTTATATATTTCAGTCATTCTGATTTAATAATAGGTCTATACTTTAAGTTTATGATTTACTTTGTTAGATAATTAACAAATTATCTGAATGTACAGAGTTTATATATATTGTAGATTTAATTTTGGCAGAAATTTGCATTTTATAAAATATTTTTATTAATATAATCATTATCCTATCCAACAGTTTAATCATTTTCACACTTGACTCACTGTATAACACACTTCATAAAATGTTCTGGTACCCAGCGACAAATTTCATGGGTAAACAAAAGCTGACAGGAGGATCATGCATTAATTATGAAGAAGAAAAATAAATCTCATATGCTCGGCAAGCAATGTACAAACCGACACTATCTATGGAAAGCCATCCAATCAACGTAATCCACAGAATTATGTAATGACGCACATTTTTGCTGCAGCATATCATTGACCATTTAGTGTTTTGAATTTGAATGATAGCTTTGATTCATGTTCCATTTAAAGAAAGCAGAAAACCTGAATCAGAGCTCAGAAAGAGCCCGAAAACATTTGTTTACCCATGAAATTTGTTGCTGGGCACCCAGAGGTTTTATGAGGTGGTATATTATCCTATACATAAAAATACAAGCCTGATCGTGTGGATTTTATTATTAAGTTGACCAGAATATTAATTGAAAATATTTGTTTCATCTAATAATTTTAACAATGGAAAAAAAATTTGTTTCTTAATTATTTCTACATATCTGTTATATCTTTTTTTTAAATTATAAACTGAACACATTTTAATCATATTTATCTTAAATTTTATCTCTAATATATATATATATATATGCTTGTACTATACTTTGTGTTCACTAATGAATCAATCCTGGGAAGATATCACTGTCACACATCACCGACATTATCAGAATTGTAGACTATCCTTAAATGAAATAAAGCAATACACTTTACACACTGTTAAAGTATATTGCTTACTTCATTATATTAACTAAAGTGGCTAATTTAATTTTTATCCTATGTGAAAAAATAAAAAATGCAAAAGAAATCATGTATTCTGGAGTCTCTAAGATACACTATTGTAAAATTTTACTCACGTTCCTTCTATTTTGGCTAGACACACCCACATTGCTTATGTTTTTTTAAAAAAGTTTTTCCAATTATCCTGTAGCAGGAACCTCGACGATCTACGCACGATATAATGTTCTTCCCGGAAAAAGTTTTAGGTGATCGACAGGGCAGGCCCGAGAAATAGCAGGGCCCGGTTCAAAGTTGTCGCGATGGGCCTTTTAATAAAAAAAAAATAGCAGTTTCGAACTATAAAATAATATTTTAACAGTAAACATACCATCCGTTACATAGATTGGCGAAGGTTAATTAACTTAGTGAAAAACGATATAATTTTAAATTTCACAAGAGTTGGATCATGCAGGGGCCTTGTGCAGTTACGCCGCCCACCGGTTGGCCCCGGTAGTCAATCTAACATTAACTGGCTGCAACTGTTTCCTTGCAGACCTCAGTACTTACATGAAAACATTCAATTACATACTATTTTATAGTACGGTTATAGAAATGACGGAACGGAAAGAACCATCGGTCGCCGCGGCGGACACGTGGTACCTTTCGGTATATTACTTATACGGGAATGATACTTATAATCTTGTCCAATTTTGGATCTTTTATTTATGAACAGTAAAGAAGGTGTTAATTATACTACAAAGTTTTATGAAGTATTATAAAATAAACAGTTTAACTGATATATTTATATTGATTTAAGTTAATAGAAAACACCTACAAAGAGAAATTTAAAGTATAAAATTCCTAAATAAAGCACGAAAACACAATACAAATCAAGTTTTAAGTTATTTCTACCCCAAAAACATGTCACATAGAAGCAATAAAAAAAAAAACAATAACAACCAAATACGAAAAGATCAATTATATATAAATATATACAACATTACATGATATAATTTAGAATTACATATTTATATTTTAATAAAACGAAAGGATTTTTTGTACTACATTACCTTCGTAGAAAAAGAAAAAAAACGTGACTATTTTAAATCTCTACTTACAAAAACGTACGCCAGATGGCGACATACGCTTTACCCATCATTCCTGGTGATGTCGATCCCCTCCGATGCCAAAGAAAGGATCAAGGTGAGAGTGGAAGAATCTCGTCCGAAGGAAATTAATATCTTCGAAATAAATCGAGGATACGAAGCTGCTTCCGGATGCAGGAGAAGACTATGGCATCGCAGGATGGAAGTAAGAAGAAATAAAGCTCTAGTTTTCGTGATTTATATCTTATAATTCTGTCTTACACGATCGTCGGTTCACTGACCGATCGTCCAATGTCCCATTCGACATTCTCTCTCCTCTTTTACCTATTATAACTAATGTTTACGCCTTTCCCATACGTTTTATACTTTATCCATCTTAAATATACGAATATGTAGGCATTATAATTATATATATATTGCTTAAATATTTATTATTATTATTATTTATTTATTAAGCGTCTCGCCTCTTCGCGAGCTCGCTCGGAAAATTCGCTCGCTCGCGTCTGCATAGTCTCACCCTAAAATGCAGACGTCGAACATCTTGACGTTCGACGTTCGCATTTTAGAGACGAAAACTTCGGCCGCCACCTGGCCTATTGCTAGGATCTTAAACGGTTTAAGATCCGAACTGTTATACCGTATATTATACCGAACGTATTGCTGTTTAAGACGATATGTTCGGTATAATATACAGTAACCGTTCGGATCTTAAACGGTATAATCTTATATATATATATAAAGTATAATAAAGTTATGTTTACGTCATTCCTTATATATATATATATATATATGCTTGTACTATACTTTGTGTTCACTAATGAATCAATCCTGGGAAGATATCACTGTCACACATCACCGACATTATCAGAATTGTAGACTATCCTTAAATGAAATAAAGCAATACACTTTACACACTGTTAAAGTATATTGCTTACTTCATTATATTAACTAAAGTGGCTAATTTAATTTTTATCCTATGTGAAAAAATAAAAAATGCAAAAGAAATCATGTATTCTGGAGTCTCTAAGATACACTATTGTAAAATTTTACTCACGTTCCTTCTATTTTGGCTAGACACACCCACATTGCTTATGTTTTTTTAAAAAAGTTTTTCCAATTATCCTGTAGCAGGAACCTCGACGATCTACGCACGATATAATGTTCTTCCCGGAAAAAGTTTTAGGTGATCGACAGGGCAGGCCCGAGAAATAGCAGGGCCCGGTTCAAAGTTGTCGCGATGGGCCTTTTAATAAAAAAAAAATAGCAGTTTCGAACTATAAAATAATATTTTAACAGTAAACATACCATCCGTTACATAGATTGGCGAAGGTTAATTAACTTAGTGAAAAACGATATAATTTTAAATTTCACAAGAGTTGGATCATGCAGGGGCCTTGTGCAGTTACGCCGCCCACCGGTTGGCCCCGGTAGTCAATCTAACATTAACTGGCTGCAACTGTTTCCTTGCAGACCTCAGTACTTACATGAAAACATTCAATTACATACTATTTTATAGTACGGTTATAGAAATGACGGAACGGAAAGAACCATCGGTCGCCGCGGCAGACACGTGGTACCTTTCGGTATATTACTTATACGGGAATGATACTTATAATCTTGTCCAATTTTGGATCTTTTATTTATGAACAGTAAAGAAGGTGTTAATTATACTACAAAGTTTTATGAAGTATTATAAAGTAAACAGTTTAACTGATATATTTATATTGATTTAAGTTAATAGAAAACACCTACAAAGAGAAATTTAAAGTATAAAATTCCTAAATAAAGCACGAAAACACAATACAAATCAAGTTTTAAGTTATTTCTACCCCAAAAACATGTCACATAGAAGCAATAAAAAAAAAACAATAACNTAGTTTACAATTACACTTTAAATCGCTCAGCAATGAATAAAAATTTATATTAGGCGGCAAACTAAAGTTTAAAACAATCCTAATGGACCTTATGATTAATTTTAATATGTTATCCCGTTTCTAACTTTCATATTTCTGTTGTTTCGCTTATTAAAGTTCTTTGTTTATGCAGAAATAATATATTTTCAACTGTATAAATATTTATGCAATAGCGCTTTCTAATGAGATCTGCATGTAATTTATTGCATAAATTTCCTGGAGTGTAATTAGGTGCGAGAGAATAAACCAACCGTAATTTCTATCTTGTATTTTTGTACGAGAGCCAATTAGAGAAATGTATTTTAAAATTTTGATACAGTATAGTTTCAGTGTTAAAAAAAAAAAAAAAGAGAATAGATGAATAATAAACTTTTAAAAAACTAATCATATCTGTATTTATTGTTAATACAAAGTTTTATTTTATTTTATATATACTTAAATATTATCAATATTAGATTAATTATTGAATATTATGTATTTAATTTTTCTGATTTACTTATATACTTTAACATTTTAAACCCTGATAATTTTCAAGGTTGTCTGATGGCTTTTAACATTTTTGTTGTATCATAAATTCTCTATATAAAAGCCATAACCGAGTCAAATTATTTTCAGTTTGATATTTACATTTTTAGTATCAAAAATATTTTAGAAATTACTTGGTATTTTAAAGATATTTTTGCCACCATTCCAAATTTAAATGGCATTGGAGCTTTTCTTACACTGTACTGAATATTTTGAATGTGCACAGTGTGTGTGTATGTATATATAGTGTATATATATATATTTAATTATTTATATAATAACTTATCCTGTCAGTCACCCATTGATTTATATATATAATCAAGTAATCATGAGAGGTAGAGGTAGATTGAAAAGGTTTTCTAGAGTCAAGGTCATTGCGCCTCTCTTCATTTTGTCATGTGATTTGTTCTATTTTTGTATGGCCGACAACGCAGTGCAGCTGGAAAGGCCCTTGGCACCATGACCTATTTTTAATGCTAAAATGTCATTTGGTTATTTAATAGGCTGCACCCTTTCCATAATCGTATTATTGATAATGAAATGTGTTGTTATATAATTGTTGTATAGTATACCAGTCGCCAGCTGGTATACAAAGCAATCATTTTATTTGTGATTCCGCATTCGTTTCTGTTTAAAAAAAAACGCTACGAATTTGATAAATTTTGAGAATTTTATAGTCCGATGCCGTGTTTTATATTCGATTATCCATTTTAATCAATGATATATCGGAGCAGTAGTAAGATACAATCGCATAAAAGGTAAATAAGTGCGGGAAACAGGTTTTTGATATGGGATTCTATATATTGTAGTTACCTATACATTTCCGGCTTGGTGCCAAAAAAAAAGAAAATAGGTACGCTATTACAAAATCAACTGTTTGTTTCTAACAATTGAATCCCAGCTAGTGCGTATTAAATTCGGCTCAGGAGTCACTCATCTATTATCGAATTCCTGAGCCATCTATCACCAAGCGAACTCCTTTGCACGTTATACAAAATCGTTAGAACAGAGTCTTAATTTAGAAATTAATAAGTATTAATACCATAGAATCACGTGTGTAAAAAGATGTGAACGAGCTGTCGACCTGAACAACCACCATCTTGACATTGAACGACTCAATGATGGAGAAAACTTGCTTTGCATACATGTTCTGGATTCTTGCCAAAATATAAGATGATGTTGGTACCGGCGACTTGCTGGCTGGTTTGTTGTGTGTGTGTGTTCGAGTTTTTAACCGCACATTTACCATCAATACATATAGAAAAACCGAAAAGAAAATATACGCCAAACAACAATGTTTACATGACGCAAATAGTAAAACGGCCTTCTACTCGGTGACCTCTCGTATTTTGGCAATGTTTAAAACCCTGTCTATGGGAGTTCTAGATATAAATTTTAAATTAAAAAAAACACACACACACACACACAGCTGGATACGTGAACTGTCGTAACTTATTTGCATAAGAGTTTAATATAAATAAAAATAGGTCATAAAAATGGATTTGTATACCGTAGACTATAATTATTATTCTACTGGACATCATCCAATAAAATATATCAGCTGTACAACACACGATATATATATATATACGTACATACACATATTTTTTTTTTCGTGAATAAAACTTTTATACGTTATCATTAAAAATTTTATAGTGAATATAAAATCTGGGTCATCCAAAAAAAATTATCATACTTTAACTCAGTTACGTGCCAAGTAATTATTCAAAAAATTAATATTTAAATTAGATATAGATCAAAGTGGTAAAACATTTATACAGGTCGCGATAATTATCGGATTTCTTGTAATTAGGATCCTGTGTGCTATATATATATATATATATTAATGTAATGTACAGTACTATACAGTACATAATATGCTTTTCTTGTATACGCTACATGACAGAAAAATTCACTAAATAAATTCTGTGGCTAATACTATTATCAGTTTTTTTTTTTTTAAATCGAGATCTGTAGGTTTTTACTTTGTTATAAAATGGCAAATAAATGTAGAGATAACCTTTGCACCCGGTAAAGTTTATTTACATATTCTAGCTTAGTTAATAATCTAATAAAAAAAATAATTATATATATAACATTGAACACATTGTTTTTATTTATTTATTTATTTTACAAGTAAGGAAGTCTAAAAATAGTTTTTCCTCCGTGCACCTGTACTTGTTGGTCTTTGTAGGGAACGTTGTTGATTAATTATCGCTTGAATAAACTTCTACTTTCTAACTGTACTTGCTTCCTTTTTTTTATTTATTTTATTTATACATTTTTAATTTGGTGATAAGTCGGTAATTGTCTTCAACGTGTCCACCCAATTCTTAGCTTGTTTTAAGAGCACGTGGGCGGTTTGTTTTCCAAGGCCTTGCAGGTGTAACTGCCGTTCAAGGGCAGCTAGTTAAATACTTCCAGTCAAGATTGCCCCTGCTGAAGGGAAAAGTTAAACTTTTCTTACTTTTCTTACAAAGAGCTCACATCATCTTATATTCCATTCAAGGTTATCTTAATTGTTCTAGAATTTCTTACCATGTCATGTACAAAAAAAATCTTAAGTTTACTACTAGAATTTTTTTTTTGACCCATTTTTATGTGCATTTATGTAAGAATTTTTCTGAAGGGTTCCTTCGTTGAAAGTTGTTTAAACCGTTTCCTGATTTGTAAAGAAAATTTATCAGGATATTTGTGAATTATTGGTTGAGGCTATTCATATCCGCGATTCGTAAATTGTTTCCTTTCTAAAAATAAGATTACGATCATTAATAAGTTTAATTTTGTGTGTTACGAAACACGTCACGAATGCATTTTTCCATTCACTAGACACAATGGCATGTTTTAAGATTCGCATTTAAATATCCAGGGTAGCTGGAAAGTCAGTTAAGCATCGTAAAGATGTTCCTAATTTAGCAATTCTGACTCAAATACTCAAAATTTTGCAAAAAAAAAGAACCATCGCGTTGAACATGTAAATTACAACGCTTTCACAGATTTCTGAATTGCTTACAAAAAAAATTCGGTTAACTGACTTTGGGCTAATCTTACATAATATTTTTTTTTTCGTTATTTTATTAATTTGCATACTATATTTTTAATAAAATACATATATTTTGTTATGCTATTACTCCATGTTTCACCTGTTTTCGTAATGCGAATCGAGGCACAAAGTGTTTGGAAGTTAAATTAACCAAACATAAAAATGTACTCTGCACTCATTTATTTCGTGTTTCGGAATATATACAGTATTATTTTAACTTTGAAATATTTCCTTTTGCTCTTCGTTAGTTTTATTGAAGGGATTCTATACTGAGGATAAATTACGTGAAAATTTCCTTTAGTGCTTAAAAAATTAATACTTTTAATATTCGGATTTCCTTTGAGTTATCAAGTGATTTTTTTTTAAAAACATTTTCCTGTTAAACATCTACGAGAGGCCATGAAAACACGGAGATCCTCTGATCCCGGAGGATGTATGATGAAAGCCCATAGTATGTCCTCCACTATGGAATTAAAATTTGTCAGGGGATTTGTAATTATTAAGGATAATATCGATAACATACGTAAACTTTCAAGATTTATTTACAAATATTCTTGTTCCATTCAACTTTATCTACAGATAAATTTAATTTATTTTACTAATTAAAATATAACAATAAGCTATTAATATATACGTAAAGACAAAATAAAACTTTAAAAACCTGGAAACTTTTTGACACTCGCGTGGTTTGTTTTCTCTTTATATTTCTAGTAATTTTTTTAAAAATTTATATTTATTTAATGCACCTAAACTTGGTGATGTGTTTCCTTTCCTTCGATGAGGAGAGACTGGTTGCTCTAACACCATCTCTCTCTACATGGGAATACCTCGTTTCAATCGGTTATTTGTTTTAATAATACGAATCGAATGTGAATTTCCTGTGTTTGTTTAACGTACCTGTGCATTTCTTTACTCGTATGTAATATACTAGTCATTCTACCTCTGATATACCACTACTGAACAGTTGTGTATGCGTGCGCCGGCCGCAGTGCCACGAAGGCCAATCCCATCTCCCATCACATACGTTGTATGTGTGTTCCCTACCGTTTTTCTATTCATGCTGGCATCCATCCAGACCTTGGCCTTGAGCGCTCTCGCCTGTCCCCATTTTCGTTTCTCGCCGTCATTCGTACATTCAGTTTTGTCATCGAAGCAAACGGACAGCAAGCACACTTCCATCGTCATCGTTTGCTGGGGGGGTTTCTTGTTATCGACCGCGTTGGTGCCATATATCACGTGTAGCACGTGTCCGTGGCATCGATTGTGTGTGTGTGTGTCTATATGTGGATCTTAAAATTAAAGATGTCGATAAATCGGTATCCATTTCTCGACCTTATGATGTCCATTTAGCGGACAAGAAAACCATGTACAAAAAGGAGAGACCCAAACTATCTGTCACTGCACTGTTATATGGGTCACAATCGCAAGTGTCTTCATCCTGGTTTCAATCTCCATGTGTACCAGGTAAGGTCACGCGTATTTTCTTTTCATTTACCTTACAGTTTACATACTACTCTACTCATTAATGTGTTCGAAAAGTGTTTCTTACGCGTAAAAAAATGGGGCAGGGGAGTTAGAATCGGGGTAAGCGTCGATGCACCAGACAATTGCATTTATTATTTTTTAAAAATAATTTTTTAATGGTTTATGCAACTTTTTATCATCTCTGTATTCTCGATATTCCGATCAATTATTTCTCACATCCTCTCGAATCTCCCTTTCTCGTCCTGCAGCCAACAGTGTCATCAATCTCCACACATCCTCGGATATCGATTGGTAGAATATAGGTCAGTAGGTTTCTAATTTCTGCCGGATCCACGTACTTTATTCTCGTTTTATCAACAGAAAACTTGTCGTATTGTTCGCCGCATATTATGTAAATCATTTGAGGAATACATAAACGTTACCGGGAACAATTATCTTTGTAATTACACCAACAGTTACTTAATGGCCTATCACGTGCATCATTTTTTTTTAAATACACATACACCCTACAATATATGTTTTAGAATACATCTGTTTGCCGTTTGGTTTTTAAAGCAGAATAAGTCATCGAGGTCAGTGTTAGATCGTCACGAACGGAATTAGATCGAAAGATCGAATGGCGCGAATCGATTTAACTTTCGAAAGTTAATTCCGATATTTATAGTCACGCAAAAATTGAAATTAGTGACGCGAAACCTATCGTAAATTTAAAATAAATAAATAAATATAAATATATTTATGAATTTATCCTGTTTTTTTTAAATTAAAAAGTAATAAATAATACACGAAATTTTCAAATTAATTTAAAGCAAAGTTGAGCTGGCAACATTTAAACCATCGAAAAAAAAAATATATTTTTTAAGTGATGCCAGTTAATTATAATTAATTTCGTCATCAATAAAAAAATTACGTATATTTTTATTCACGAAATTATTATTATTATTATTATTATTATTAGGGTTCCTTTTTAAAAGCGAGCTTTTTAAAGGATTAAAAAAAAAGTAAAAAAAAGAAAACGCTACGACCTTGAAGCATCATCGACCACTCCCTAGCGTTGTATCATCGATCATTTTTAGTGTTTCATTTCTGAACGTTCACCAATGTTTTAATTGGATATAGCGCACGCGTCGACGTCACTGCGACACATTCCCCTTTATGCGTCAGCCGCCATTGAGATCAGTGACCTGTCGTTCGATTGAAGAGTTTAGTCGTATAAATAGGATAATTCTTAGCGACTGTTGTCGCTTATGATACGTCCTTGACCTTTAGGAAAATCGCTGTTTTCGTTTTATCGCAATCAAACACACAGACAAACGTGTTAATAACCCACAAGTGCGTTGCGAAAGAGAAAGTCACAACCTGTTTTGTTACTCGTTTGGCTTTCCTGGCATGTTTTAAATTACCCAACAACTTGTTCTTTTTACCCCTCTCATTCTCCTTCTCTCTCTCTCTTTTTTTAAAGATAATGAGAGTGTTTTTAAACGCGTAGGTTAACTTAATTTGCTATGTCGTCCCTCGTAAATGTTTATGTATGGCCTTGATCAGTTGTCGTGGTTACGGAGGTGATCGTGCTTTAATGACGTTTGCTTATGTGCATAAGCTTTTATGGGCTAATTTTTTTTGAAAGATTTTGCAATAGGATCCTGCCGAATTTGTGGCCTTTTTTTAAATTGAATTTACTTAACCGGTATCTTTTAATAACGAAGCGAATGGAATAACTCGCTTGCGTGTGCGTAACTTCGCCGATTTGAGTAACTTGCTGGAAAATCGGGCATTTAATTAATTATTTTTGTAATTTTACAATAGAATCCTGCGAAATTGCGGCCTTTTTAATTGAATTTGCTTAACCAGTAACTAGCTATCAATGAAGCAAATTGAATAACACACACTTGCACGTGTGCGTAACCTTGTTGCTTTCGGTAACTTGCTGGAAAATTGGGCGTTTAATTAATTAAATTTTTTTTTTTTGTAAGAAAAGTTAATTAAATGCTGTTAAATAAGTACTACATGAAGCAAATTGCTTAAATATGTATAACTTGTATGGGTTGATTATTATATTTTGTTTTTAGTAATTTGCAGAAAAATTGAAGGTGGCATTTAATTGGTTTTTGTTCTAAATAAATTCAATTAAATGCTGCTATTAAATAAATGTTGAACAGTTTGATAGATGAAGTGAAATGAATGGTGTGCTTGTACACATATATATATATAGAACTTATAAGAATTTTTTTAGTTTTTTGAGTAATTTGCAACAAAATGGAGGAAAATTGCAGCATTTAATTAGCTTTTATTTTTAATTTAAGTGCTAAAAAGTTTTGTAAATGAAGTAAACTGAACAGAATCAGCACTTTCCCCAAAGATAAAGAAACTATAAAAAAAGAAAAAAAAGTTGATTGAAATCAATGAAAACATGTCATAAAAACAAACAGCTATCAAGTACGTTCATATTGAATGGATCATTGTTTAACTGTGGTACATTGAGTATTGTAGATAATGACCTTGACAATTAGAAAGTCAAACAGAAGTATTGTTATATGTTACTTTTTAAATGCTATGCTTGGCTGATTTGCTGGAGTAAAAAATGCTTTCCCCCCCCATAATGGTAATTTATATTAATGTTGATGTGTATGGAGATATCAATAATTAATAATTGCCATTGTAATGTCATTTATTAATGAATCGTCCTTTATTGTTTGCTTCATTTTCTATGTAAAAATAGTCATTTCATTAGTGATTAAAGTAATTGGGTGGTTCTTAACCAACTCACTAAACTGTATAAAATTGATGCTGTTTTAATTTTTTTTTTTCTGTTTGCTATTTTAAATATAAGAGTAATTTGTCAAATTGCTTGTTAACGACTGTTTTCCCCTGTCTATTTTTATAAACTTTTATCTTTTAATGCTGCAGGTTTAATTATTGAAATAAGTAAATAGGAGTAAAGGTTTCATTAACTTTGTAGAAAGGTTTTAAAATAGCAACATAAAAATTTTGCTCTATTAAATATTCTCAAAAATTTTATTCTTTTCAAAAATCATCTTTGTATAAACTGTATACTGAACACATCTTACACACTTTTCCAGTAATTAATTTTAATTAAACTGACGTTTTCGGCTCGATTGATAAGCCTTCGTCATGTTTTTAATAGAGATTCTATTTAAAAACTTGATTAAAACTTTAATAAGTCTTATTTATATGAGCAATTATTTATTGTGACTTTGTCATAATGTCAGGCTACAATTTTTGATTTATTTAATTTAAAATATATGCTCTCCATCTCAAATTAGAAGTGTCTTGCCTCTATACATCATACTTTTCCTTTAACAATAAAGTCGTGCTGGTCATCTACCTAACACCTTTCAGAGGAAAATTTTTTAATTGAAATAATGTGACTTCTGGTTTTTATTGGAAGTTCATGTGTAGTTAATTAGGGCCTCCTGTCCCTCAGGTTTCCATATCTGGTCTCATCTTTCATCTAACTCTGTTCTTGAGATTAAGGAAGGACAGACAGACATACGAATGACAGTGGGAATTTATAGATCTACAATTTTTTCAAATTGTGGCCCAAATTACATACAAAACTTTTCTATCTTAAGAAATGTTATAGTTTTAAGTTCTTTGGGAACAAAATTCCCTTTATAACATGCAACTCTATTGCTTAATATTTGGATATTTGACTTTCATACAGATTTTTATGAATGCATTATTTCTAAAAGTTGAGGTCCATTTGTTCTTGATACTGTACAAGGTTTTAGGATCCTAGCTAATATTCACTGAATGTTTACAAGCATATATTTGCCTGTCTTGAGATACCTGAATCATGAAATCTTGGGTAAATCCCCTACGTTACCTAGAGGTTAATTATAATTAATTAATAGTAACTTTTTGGTGGTTTTATTTTGATGCTATCTTTAACAGTCTTGACATTATTGAAATAAGAAATGTTAGCAACAACATCATCATTAAACTTTAACATAATAATAAGTGTTATGTTTGAAGCCTGTGAGGTTATACCCGATAACAGTTACTGACCTTACAATAAGTAAGTCTTATTTATATTACATTAATATTATTACAATGTTTCTTCATATACTTTGATGCATCTAGAAATGAAGTGCTTCAGCTTTGAAAATAATGTAAAGTAAATAATAGCAACATATTGTCTTATTTATCATCAAGGAGTTATAGTATGTTTCACTATTAATTTTGATTATTTTTGGCTATTTAAGTGACTATTTTCAAATTCTTATATTAAATCAGAGGTTTAGATGGCATATATTCTTCTGTACTAAACCAGAAAGATGCTTAAATAATTTTAAAAATTGTGAAAAAAATAATTTATTTAAAGCATTTTATTTTTAAATGTTATGTTAACTTTGTTTTATTCATTAGTAGTTCATACTAATAAAACATGCAAAATTATATGTATTTTATATATACAGTAAGGTCTTGTTTTATGTAGGGATTGCATGTCATCACGTATGTATAGAATGAAATTTCATGTATATTCACACTTCGCCCCAAATAGTTCCAGTTGATTGCCTAGACATTTATGCAACCATTTTCAGTTAACAGAAAAATGTTAAAATGTGTATGAAATATTTTACTTTATACTGTAATGAATAATATTTTAGCCTGACATTTCTGAATATACAAAAAAATTTTCTTACACAGTATTGAGTACACTAGATTTGCCAGTGTGGGCCAGACATCTCAAGCTTAGTTCACACTGGACGTGATTCACTGGTGAAAGTGAAAAACAGAGCGAATAACCCGTCAAACGAGTCATGTTTCACCGGTTATTCGCTCTATTTTTCGCTTTCGCCAGCGAATCACGCCCAGTGTGAACTAAGCTTCACTCTGCTCACCCATAGACTTATACAAGGTCAAAGTTGACAATATTATCTCCAGTTACAGATTAAAGTTTAAAATGCTGTTTGCTTCATGACCTAGACTGAGATGGATTCTAATTGATTGCAAAAAATGATTTAAATTGGTTAAGCAGTTTTAGAGGAATTAACTGTTACACAAGCATTAAAGTCATCACTAAGAGAACTTCACCTTGCTCTGCTCAATTACCAGAGAAAAATATATGAAAACCATGTTATTTACCATGGTGAGTGAGTAGCATTTACTAGTTTTTCATGTTTTGAAATGTCAAAAGCTAAGAAGCATGGTTTGCTGACAAAAGTCTGATTCAATGGCACTAGGATAAGGTGACCAGACGTCCTGCTTTTGGCAGGGACAGTTCCGATTTTTAACAGCATTTTAAAAAGTTCCGAGTTTTGGAAATATTAAGTTTTTGTCAATTATGTGACATAAACTTATGTCTTATGTTTAAGATTCATAAAGGTCATTTTATATCACACACATCAGTACCAAGATGTGTGCGAGCATCGGAAATAAAGAATGCTGCAGAAACAAAACCCTTCATGTTGGTGGCAAAGATTGACAGAAAATGGTTTGGGGTGCGCAGCTGCAGTGATGGAACAATTTGTGTTCACAGGCTGTTCCAAATGAGCGAACATTTTGTTCATTGCATGTTACACAGTGCAGAGCTCTCATCTGTCGCCACCTTAGAAAGCTAGCAACTAGCGAGAGTAAGCACATTGGTTTGCATCATTCTGTTTCTAGCGGTGGGGCTGGGGTTCATTTTGGCTATGACAGTATTATATAATAAAAAAATTACAATAATAAAGTGACGTTCAAGACAAATTCAGAGGGAAAGTAATACAGGTTAGTATAATTATTATTTAGAAAGGATTAAAACAATTGTTAAAATATAGTTTGTCATATGTACTTTATGACAATTTTAAAGATCTATTATAGTATATATATTTATTATATTTGTAAATTTTACATATGTTGAAATTTAAAAAAATATAATACAATTTTTGAGTTTTTTGATAATAAAATTTGGTTGTTCCGGAACAATTTTTTAACAAGACTCCCCTCATCAATTTTGTTCCGCTTCACCAATGTTAACCTAGGAGTGAGTTAACCTAATCATTTGCTACCTGTGAAAACACAAATTTGCATATATCAGTCCTGTGTAAAACAAGGCCCTATTCTATACATTTACTCTAGATGTTTTCAATACATGACACATCTTTGAAATAAGTTTAAGTACAGGATATAATTTTATTTCCATCTTAAAATGCTGACTTTTGAGACCAAAATGGCTGTGCACAAGTGTTTATCTAAATATAATAAATGTATCAGGTGAATAAATATGTTGTATTCATAAATGATAAAAGAAAGAAAGCATTCTCCGAAGTATATGATTAAACCATTATACATTTTATTCATTCAAGATGGAAAGTGTTTACAAAACTAGAACTAATTAGATGAGATTTAAAAGATCATTGACTTAAGATAAAAATGTATTTAATGAGAGGAAAACAAAAAGAAAACAGCATTGGAAACCTTTTGGGAAATAATATTAAGAGAAGAAAACAAACTAAAGCTACATTATATCAGTTTTAAAGTAATTACTGTTTCAGAAAATATTCAATATGTCAAGTTTTAATTGACCAATTTATAATTATAGAATAGCATTAAATTTTTTTAAATTTTGATTCCTTATTTAATGTTCTTAACAATTATCATGAAAACAATTGCTTTTAAGAAATCAGACAAGAAAAATTGATAAATGTTTTTGGAAGTCCTTTGGTCCCAGAATCAGATTTCTTTTTGGAAAATAAAAAGGAAAACCTGGTTCAATCATTATAGCATAAATGTTCTTGAACCATTATTCAAAATATATAAAATGTAATTATTTTTTTTAATATACTACAGTAGAGTCTTGATTATTCAGGATAATGTAGAATAAGAGTTCTGTGTATAATTCAATGTTCGGTAAATTATTAAATAAACTGGTTTTGGATACGTTGTTGTGTACGCGGCATTCTGTTTTTCAGTTAGACTTATTGAAGACAATGACTTTTAAATTATATAATACAAAAGTTTTTAAATTTGATTTATAAATGTATTTATTAAAGCTAATTTAAATCTATGATTAAAATTACAGTTAATGTAAATTTCAGGAGACATTAAACAATCTTGAGAAGTCACTAGAGTAAATTATTTTTAAAACTTCTAGAGCCCTTTTTGAATGCTGTGACTGGCCAAGATACATGAAATTGCACTGTCACATTCTCTTGTCTTTGTTGACAAAGTACTCTTCCACAATTTGCCTTGGATAAATGGGTTAACTGGAATTCTATTGTAATACAGTAAATAGTTTATAAAAAAAAAAAAGATGTAAAATTACATGTAAAAACACATATTTAAATCTAAAACATTGAATATAACATTGAATAATTTAAGATAAATATGTTTAACAAGAATACAACAATGCAACCATTCTTAAAATATATTTTGAATAACTGACTTATTTAGCCACCCAGTATAACTATGATATAGAAAGAAATAAAGAAAAAAATTACTATTATAAATAAATCAAATTATCAAATTCATGTTTAATATTAATATTTGGCTGACTTTTATAAATTTATTTAGCATTTTTTTTTATCTATATTTCACAGACTTATATGAATGTTTATTATTTTATTGTTAAAATTATTAACACACGCAATGTGAAAGCTATTTTATAATTTTTTATATAAAGGATATCTATTGTTTGATCAACAGTAGTTAGTCTATAGAATGAATCTGTCAAGAGTGTGACCTTTGTCAAATAGCTAGTGCAACATTGAGATAGATATCTAGTATGATTTATCCTTTGATAGCAACCTCTTCAGTATCGATGATTACCGAACTGAAAGACTTTAATAAGTCACTTGAATGTGAAAGAAATAACTCATCTAAAACAGTGATAGATATCTGTATGTAAAGATTTGAAATATAAAAATTATACAATTATTAAACAGAAGTTTTTTTTTTTCTTATTTTTGAAGAATAAATTTTAATACTAAAATTTAATAACTAGAAAGTTAGTTATGTGTGTGTATATAAATATTAATATAAAATTATACATTGAAAGTATACATAATAATTTATAGTTTGAGAATAATAAGATATTGTTTAGTTAAATGTAAAAAATTGTGTTCAAAATTTAAATTGAATCTATAGTTAAGTTTCAGCATACAGATACTAAATAGAAATTGTATAAAATTAATGTTAGAACATTACAGTACGTTTTAAACAATTTCTTGCTGATGATTAGGTGTTTGTATGCTTAACCTTTGATAATGCAGTTTGTTCTAAATTCAGTTAAGTTTCTAAAAATTATCATATCCTGAAGATAATTTATTACTGTATTGCTTCAATTTAGGTTTCCCCAAATTTTTGAATACATGATACTTTTTTGTAATTCATAAAAGTTTTGTTATGAATGCACTGAGCAGATAGTTACTTTAGTACTTTTTATCTTGACTTACCAAGCAACTGATTTTTTTTTAATTCTGACCTTTGAACACTAAGAGTGCCTTTCCTCCAAGCCTGTCACAGTTTTGGCCAGACCCACTATGAGGTGACTGCTGAACATTGCAGTCAATATAAAGCAAAAAACTAAAGGATTTTTTAAAAGAAAGTTTAAAGCATTAAAACGCTTTATTACAAAATGATTTGTTTCTATTACTTTTTATTTAACTTTAATGTGAGACAAACTGTTCCTATTAAAATGTAACTTATAAATAGTTTCATTTTAATATTAATGGCTTATTACACGTTATTCCTAAAAGTACCATATGTATTACCTGTATAATAAATTATGTAAAAACTGTTATTATAGGGTTTATATGATTACATTCACCAAACTATAAAAAAAGATTTAAAAGTGATACATATAAATCTTTCATAGGCTACTTGTAATTTTTATTCCAAAATTTTCAGTTATATAACATAGCATCAGTCCACATTATCTCAGATAATCGGGCCATATTCTGGTCACTGTCTCTGGTCTCTTGTCTCTCACAAGACGGTCTCTGATTGGCTAATCCAAATGATTAGCCAATCAGCGACTGGCTTGTGAGAGACAAGAGACCAGAGATGGTGACCAGAATATGACCCCAGGACTCTGCTGTAATCAATTTTAATTTTTGTTAAATAATGACAAGTTAGGAAAAAAGTTCTTTCATCCTTCAACCTCACTTAATGGTAAAGTATAAAACACACTGCAAAAACCTCACTAGTGTCCTTGTTAATGCCTTAATTTTGTTACTGGATGCTGGTGAGGCTTTTGCAGTGTGTTTTATACTTTAAGTTAGGAAAAGCAATACAAATGCCTATATGTTTGGCAGCTCTATTTCCATTCTCTTCTGTATATATAATAAATTTTCATTTTAATGCTGTATCATTATGGGGACATTTAAAATGTAGGAGGAGTTTAAATTAAACACTTGTTACTAGCAAAGTTTATTTGAACTAATGTGACTGTTAATATATATATGTGATGCACATGTGATTGTTGTTTTTGACTATTAATATAAGACTTCTCTATTTTGGGCAAGTAAAAATGGGTATAAAAAAAACAGGAATTGAGTAATATGATACACAAACCAAAATTACCAGTAATAAGAAAATGTGATTTGATATATGCACTTTCAAGCATTCTTGGCTCTCTTCAGGGACATGAAATTATTTTTTAAAACAAACTATTGGAATGGTTACAATCTAAACCCTTTAAAATATTAAATGTTACATATTGTAAACAATTATAGTGTAATAAAACTTGACATATTTTTGTTTTTAAAATGATTTTATTTCCCTGAAGATGAATTAGCTGAGCTAAAATAAGGCTTTAGTAAGGCTTGTCTTTAAGTATTTAAATTGTATATTCTCTTATAAAGAAATGATTTGTAATATAATAATATAATTTATATAATGAAATCATTTATATTCTGGAAATATTTTAATGCATTAACATTTCTAATAGTCATTGCTAGATAAAAGTCAGAATAATATTTATCAAAATCAAGTTAATTTTTTATGAGTAAAGGAAGTTAAAATCGTAATTGTTTAAGTAATTTGATATAATAATAATCATAATTTCAACCATTTCAAAAATATTTTTTTTAAAAAAAAGAGAGTATGTTTTAAGAGACATTGTATGTTTTTAACATATGCAAAATAGAAAGACAAAACATTAAAAATCCTTGACTTAAAATTTTCTCTCTATTTCCTGAAGCCATTATTTTCAAAATACAATTAACAAATGCCAACTCCTTTTTTTTTTAATTAAAATTTATAATTTTTATAAATTAAATATTTGTTGAAATAATTAAAAAATAATTGTGTTGAAGTGTGTTAAATAATAATGAACTTCATTCTATAAGAATTTTGTATTCATAATTTCATATTATTCTGTTGAAATTACCATATTTTAAATTTACATATTTTAGTAAGAATGAATAGTTACTGTTACTTAAGTTGCTACATCTTTTATCATTGTCAATAGAAGTGTTGTGTTTAAATTAGGAATATGCTAACCATTTTTTTCTAGACTAATTTACAAACTATGAATTTTTTATAGTGGTTATTCTTTCTTTTAAATATTGTTAATTTTTAAAAATTATTTTAAAGGTTTTCCTACATAATATTATACTCTTTAGTTGCTGTTTTTCCTACTTTACATACTTATTTATGTTTTTATAATAAGTCACTTTTAAAGAAAGTTATCAATTTATTATAATAATAATTAGCAAGAGGAAAAATATACTAGAAGAACTAATAGGAGAAACTTTTATCATATAGGTATTAAATTACAAATAAATGTCGCTAGACCAACAAGCGCTTTCGACGATAATTATTTTCGTCTTCCTCAGGTCGTTAAAAACGGTTAAATTCCTTTTTTTTTTTTTTATTACAAATAACCAAACCGTTCCAAGCATATTAACGTTTTGGAATGGAAGCAACAGTAGAACATCAAGAAACAGTAGAACATATTTTCGCTTTCGATGAAAATAATTATCGGCGAAAACGCTTGTTCATCTAGTGACATTTATTTGTAATTTAATGCCTGTATGATAAAAGTTTCTCCTATTAAATGGTCGGTGTGCTGTCCACTTCTGTATTATAGATACTAAAAGAACTGTTTTCTTGAACTGTCTTTGTCAGTCTTGCCTCTTATAAGACCATGCAAGAGCCAAGAGTTGTGATTTGGACAGTTTATTCTCATCTAACAACCTAGTCAGAAAATTATAAATCTGGTAAAAACAGATATCTCTTGTTAATCTTATTTATCTGTTTTATTTACCCTTTTAGTAAATAAAGATGGTAACGAAAAGATATTCTACATCATATATACAATGTTTTTAAAATTTTTTTTTTTTTAATAATGGCACCTCCAACTTGGTATTTTTTTTCTTGTGGAAGTTCTACTTCTGCATTAATGTTGAATTAGTCACTGGCAGATTTATATTTTTGGTACTCAAAACCTTAAACTGTTGTGGGGCCCTTCATCCTAGTTTTGGGGAGTGTAGCCTAAAGGCTGAACTAAAGAACTGTTAAGGTATGTACCAACAAAGGATTTGAGGATCCAGTTGCGAAATGTAGATTATGATAAATTATGGAAAGCTTCAGCAAGACCATATTTCTGGGTGCTGAGACATTGCAAGCCCAAAAAATTTTGAAATTTGACCATAATTGGTTAAATTACAGGGACATTTTGAGGCCATATGAAGTGGATATTGGAACAATTTTAAGGTCAAGATTGAGAAACCCATTTAAGATATATAAAAGCTGGTTGTGTGTTCCAGATAGTTATTAGGAATAGGCTATATTTAGCAATGAAATGAATTTTTCAGTTTATAACAATGTTAAAAAAGGCTTGGATATAGCATGAAGACAATTCACATTCAAATCTCATCCTAATGAAGAAAATATTTGAAAAAAATGGGCCATATATCTGAGTCTATTTGATATGTACAGTGTGCAGTGTCCTCTTTGTTGGCATTTTGGAGATGGCCTCCTATCTAGAATTTTTGTTTTTCATATTATTTCCTTGATTTTAAATTCCATAAGCAAAAAAATTTTTTAAACAACATAAGTTATTTCTTCACTTTTACATTACATGAACACTAATCTTCATCTGTTTCAATGTTTTTCAATTAGACAGTTATAATCTTCCAGTTCATGCCAGTTCTGTGTTGGCTGTTAGTTGCCTGTTAAAACGGTTGCATCTATCATTAGGATAGACATGCGGCATAGTTGAGGCATTCCACAGGTAGGTTCCAATGCTGGCTTGAGCTCGAATGAATGCCTCGAAGGGAGATGGTCTTGCCCAGTCTTGGTTCAGTACCACAACTGCTTCAGATCTCAGCCAGACATTGTTCATCAACTAGAGGCTGTTCATCTTGGAGACCTGCTGCAGACGTGGGTGTGATCAGGCACAAAAATCTTATCTTCTTCCACAGATTTTCAAGGACCAATGGAAGCACACTGGACACAGAACTGTGGTGCTTTATACATATGACATCCCTATCTCTGGGTGAGCCAATTCTGGGAAGCCAAGTCCTTACAAAAAAAAGATAACTCTTCCTGAGGCTTCCATTGATATATATCTGAGTTTGTTTGCATTGCCACACTGATCCCAAAAGGGCCAATTATATTTCTTGTAATTCTGTTGTATCAAGAATTGTTAAGTTAGGTGGTGATGAGCTAACTGTCTAATTCAGATAAATTATATACTTGGTCATCTATACACAGCCTTCTACAACAGCAAAAAAAAGGTTTATTAAACTGAAAAAATTAATATTTTTGGTCACATTTAATGATCTTCATCAGGTTTATACTCCAAAAAGTAAAAATTTATAAATACTAATGGAAATACAGTAGAATAGAAATATGCAAACTCCAAACATGTTAAATTTTTTTTGTTTTTCACTTTCTTTGCATGTCTTAGCAATGTTGTAAAAGATTGTAAAATATTTTTATATTTACACACATTTAGTGTTAGCATATTTATTTCTGTTCTATTTTTATTAGTATTTCTAATTGTTCAATTTTTGTAACATTAACCTGAAGAAAGTCCACAGTAAACATTAGTTTTTCAACTCAATTTCATTCAAACAAAATGTGCAGTAAAAAATTTAAAACAAACTTCTAAACAAAGAATACAATCTCACATTAGCAAGAATGTGTTAAATTTCTCAACTGTTATAATTAAATCACACATCTATGTTAAGTAATGATAGCTGTTTAAAATATACACAAACTTTCTGTTCAACCCAATTTAACCTTTACTTATTAACCATGGCATTCAAGAAGCAATGAAGCCTAAGAAGGTCATAATATGAAGATTGAGGTGAAAAACAAACTTATCACGAAGCATGAAAGTTGTTCATGTGTGGCAGATCTGGTGACTTTAATATGTTGAAGTCAACAATGTGTGATCAGATAATGCAATTTTCATTTTATTATATAGCCTAGTATTTAGTTATTTAATTTATTGTTAGGGTATTTAATTGTGTGATTTATACCTTAAATTATGTGTATTTGCTATTTTAAATTTATTACAATGGGGATTGTTTAGGTTGTAGAAATGGATTAATTTACTTTCCATTAGTGTTGCCATTTTTTCAAAATCGCTGACCCAGACGGCAGGTCATGTTTGTTCGAACAGAAGTTCCTGACATATGCGCAATGTCATTTTACAATGCAAAGAATAACGTGCTAGATAACTTAGCCCATAGATGTGATTGTACATGCAAAAATAAGAAAAAAAAAGGTCGACGGGTTGCGCGCAACAAGTCGGCATAAACAGACGAACATGGCAGAATTGTAGATGAGTTTCAGTGAGTGAGTTCTTTCGATGTTAAAATAGTGTAAATTTGTAAAAATATTTGCAAGAACTTTGTTTCATCATAATTTCACAATTTCTACGAAGTTTCCGGACAAAATTAATAGTTCACCCGGATAGTGAATCAATTCGTGGACTGTCCACGTGAAATCCAGACGGGTGGCAACACTACTTTCCATTATTTCTAATGAGAAAAAATTTATTTGAAATTCAAAGTTTGAGGTACTGTACATAGTTAATTATTAAATTAGTATTAGACTAAATGTAACTTGATAAATCCAGTAATTAGGCATTTGTTTTAAGGCAATCCTTTTTTTTAATATGTAAATAATTTAACATTTGCAATCAGAATAATTTTATTATAATTAAAAATCTATTAAAAAATAATTTAAAAATATTAAATAATAATTGATAAAAGAGATGAGATAAATGGGAATATAGAGAAACCTCTGAATAATCAATATAAGCTAATTATCTGTTTCTATATGACTCCACCCAGAGTTGGATTTAGGAGGGTTGGTTAGGTAGGGCACAGCTGCATCCCTCTTCTGAGGGTTGCTCTTGAGTAACACTGGGTACAGTACCTCAGATAGTAAAAAAATTTTTGTAAGTCATGCTATTTCTGTTCTCCTCTCTCTAAAGATTTCTGGATCTGCTATTGACTCCACCCTTTGTCAATTTTCTGAAACAAAGGCTGTAAGAACAATGGATCATTAACTATTACATCATATAATATCTGTTTCTTTTAATAGTTGAATATCTTGTTTTTATTATTAAAAAAATCAAAATTATTAATATTTTCCTTTTACAGAAATGGAAAATTAAGTATTTTATTTTTGAATAGAGTTTATTGAATTGTAAAGTATTTAAAAGTTGGATTCATTATTAAACTTTGCAATTAATATTATCTACAGTATATAGCTGTATTTCTGAATGTGTGTCTGTTTGCTATAGATATTAAAGGAAAGCCGCCTAATTAAAAAGAATCTAATATATGTAACTTTTCAGAAGAATTTAATAATGCAATTTAAAGTTATTAAAATTGCACTTTCACTTTGTTATTAATTAAAATCTGTTATGTACATAAAAGAATAAGAATCGATAAATGTCACACTTAGCCAGTCAAAATCAGAGTTTTATATAGGGCACATGACATATAATTGACAAATATATGTCTAATTTCATAAAGCAAACTGGAAATGCTGCTGTTATTTCTCTCACTTCAAAGATTAATTGATAGTTTTGAATACTTATAAGCACATTTTGATTTAAAAGTTTGCCCTAATCTGCATAATTATATATATTGATAGCAGTTATATATTTATTAAATTCCTAAATTTTCCTAATTATTTTCATTTTTATAATTGAGATGAAAATAAATCTTTTCCAGACTATAATAATAGCTGTACATTTGGTTTTATTGTATTATGATTCTGTTTTACCTTTCAAAATTTATTTTCTTAATTTTTAAAGTAATTTCCACATTAAATAAACTTTTTTCCTAAATAGCCGTCTTTCACAATCAATGCTGTTAATTCAAAATAATTATTTTGTTCTATTAATGCATACTGATTCGTAATTCTAATTACCGAATATGTGCAGGTAAGTGAAAATCTTTCACTGTGCATTAATAAAGAAGATAAAACTAAACATTATTTCCTGTTTAATTAGTTATTCTAATAATATATCAATTTTCAGGCATTTTTAATTTTTTCTGTTCGTTAGGTGTACTGTACCTGTTGAGAAGAAATTCTATAAATATCAGAACGAGGTAGATTTTAAATTAAATTGTTTCTAGTGACTTAAAAGATATTTTGTCTACCTGATATTTATATAGTTTCTTCTGTGGGTGTATTCCTGAAGATGAACTAAAAGGTTCTGAGAGTGTTTGGATATTGACATGTAATTAAGATGTCCACTAGAACAGGAAGTAGTGAATTTTGTGATAAGAGAAAAGATTCTTATATCTAATATTAAATCTTCTGTTTATAAAAATTTACTAGAAAATTTTATCTACTTTTCGATGTAATTGAATCTGCTGGGTGACTTTAAAAAGTAAAAAAATTTGTTACATAAAATTTCCTTGCTTGATTTTTAAAGGTTTTTGTGACTTTGCATTCAGTGATGTTTGTTGAATGGTTTAAGAACTGTATTAAATGAAAAATACATAAAATAAAAGATTTTTTTATCAAAATATCATAAAATGTTGTCATTAGGTAATTAATAAATTGCACATATGATTTAAATGTAATTATTATAATAATTGTGTGTTTAAAAGTTCAAACTATGGACTTTAATCTAAAACTATCATTAAATATACAAACAGTTCTGTCAGACAATTGTTATTGAAAGTAATTACAAATTTGAATGTCTGAAAATGATTAACTTTTATTTTGTCTCTAAATATTCTATTAGAGCTGTGATTCCCAAACTTTTTGAGCCACTGCATCATTGGTTTGATAAACTTATACCCAATATCCCTAACCATACCCCAATGCCCCGAACTATTTTCCTTTGTATGAGACAGGCTTGGGAATATTTAAAAAAAACTTTTCTAACAACATCACACTTTGTGTCTTTACTGTACATTGTTTTCCACATCTGGAAACCAATAAACACAATATTTCTTCTTACGCATTTTAACAGAGGAAAGGAAAAGGTGGTCGTTGACTTGCCTATGGTTACCATTCAGTACCCTGCCTCCAGCACTCCCCTGCTGCCTGCTTGCTTCTTTTTGTCTCCTAGATTATTCACCACTCACAGGTGGCGGTAGTGCTCACTTTGGGAACCACTGTGTCGTATTTACTGGTGTGATAAGCCCTAACATAAATAACTGGATTAAGTTAGTAGAAAGGTTTGATGAAATTAAGGGCAAAAAACAATATGTTAATTCTTAAAATTAATGTTTGCTTAAAAGAAACAGCATTATTTGGAACAGATTATATTTTGCTTTAATATAAACTGATGGAGTTCAAACCAATTAAAAAAATGATTGATAATATCATAGAGGATGTAATTAACTGCAAAATAATAATAATAAATGACCATAATCTTAAATTATTATTAAAATTTACTAAAACAGAGTTTTATTGAACTATTAATATAAATATAAACAATTTTACTAAACCCAATACATTGCAATAACACGCCATCAACTTCTGTAAATCATCAGTCTATAATTTATTATTATTATTGCCAAGTTATAGCCTGATGATTTATGGCAGTTGATGGAGTGTTATTAATATATTCCAATATTTGTCTGTTTTGTTCTAAGCATTTTCAGACTTCTGTTTATCTAGAGATTTTTTTTCATTTTTCAATGTTTCAATATCTCTAAATTCCCAAATTGTTGGGCAATATTCAATTTGATGGAATTTAAACCAATTGAAATATCTAGAGATTGAAAATCTCTGGTAATGCTAGGTCTGATAATGTTTAAATTAGTGGGTTTCAACCTTTTATGACATCCCAAAATATTGTAACAAGTTTCTGGAAGTGTTGTAAGATTCCTTGATATCAAAAAATAAGCAGCTTTAAAAAAATAATGAAAACTATTGATTTAGATAAATATTGGCAAGAAGTAATAGTAATTTTTGGCAAATATCAAAAGTTTTTGTTACAGAAAATATTAAAGTAATGAAAGTTTTTGTTGTTAAAATTACATCTTGTAGTTGCATCTGACTTCAGTTATAGGCTAATGTCAGACGAGCGTGATTTAACATCTGTATTTTTGACGGATGTCACAGGATCGCATAAAATCTATGGGAGCAGTCAGACGAATGTGGATGCAAAAAATCACATTACACAGCTTGGACAGGCCATTAGATTGTCCGTAATAATCTCATGACGTGCGAATTTTATGCACTGGGATGTACTGGTACACTTAAAGCCTGTAGTCACCATTTGAGTGTAAAAATAACAGATGTTTTAACATTGTTTCCAGGAAGTGCCAGGTTGATTTTGTTCCTGTCGAAGGGTGAACAGTACCCACATGTTCTAAAAAATGGGCATGGATATTAGTAATCATACAAATTATTGAGAAGCCATAATTGAGATAAACTTCATTTGAACTTTATAAAAACAGAAGTAAGAAAAGGGAAGGCAGGCTATGATCAAAAGGACGTACCCAATATTGCCTACATTTTTTTTTTTGCTTTTAAATACTTCAATAAGTAAAAAATAACAGCACATCACAATCTATGAGATCCGTGTTGACATATACATGCGTCTGAAATAAAACTGATTACCAACGCGCTTGGGCTCAGGCTCCATGAAAAATAATGCTTGTCTGACAACCACCTTTCAGTCAGCGAATTTTCATGTCCATGTGTTTTTATGCTCATCTGACATTAGCTTTATGTATGTATTCTTAAAATATTTCACATATTTACTGGTACAAAAAATTTCTTCTGAATACTGTATGTTTTTAGATGTTTGGAACTAACTACTTTAAAGCCATTTTTGAGTAACAAAGCATGATTTGTTCTTCTAATGGTATTATTTTACATCGTATATCATCAGTGTAAATGTTCTCAAAAACAAAACTTTTATACTGATAATTTATGATGTAAAAGAACACCAGCAGATGATATGAAAATAAATAATGTGCTAACAGATAAAACATATTTAACATGTCAGAATATTGAATTTTGTATGAGTAATAATGTTCAGGAATGACACTATATATTCCTGAAAATGCTTAATAACCATGAATGTGCATATTGTAGCAAAAGAAAATGAGAAAATCTAGTACTTGAAGAACAGATTTCATTTTAACTTATAAGTTTCCATCTTATTCTTGTAAATTAGTATTCGCTAACAAGTTCTGTTGCTGTTTTTTGCATTATTATTTTTGTTTGTTTTTATGATGAGTAATTGGTAATTCATATTTAGTTACAATATATTACATAATGTTGACTTAAATAGAAATAAAAATAATTTCTTGCTGAAAAATTGAAATTATCTTGATTTAAAAAACTTAAATAAAATGTAAAAGTTAATGCCAAACAATCTGCTGATTTATTGAGTTATTTTTGAACCATATTAATGATCAGTGACTAATTAATTTGACTAGAGGTAGGTGGTTATACCACCATCTCATATTAACTTTAATAATTATAATAAGTTTACTTTAAGTTTAGAAATTTCTGTAAGGAAAGAATAAGGCTGGAGTGGGACTCAAACCTGCAACTTCTGTTTACCATGCAGGTGTGTTGCCAATTACACTTGATAATTTGTGGTTTGTTTGGTATTAATTGATTAAATCAGGTTGTTACGAAAGATGAAAGTGCTTATTTTAAAACATTTCAATCTGTTTTCTTATATCATCAATAAAACAGTGCATCTCCTAATAATGTTGACTTGTGAAAATAATTTTTGATGCAGTTTCTTATTTCTAAAATCCAAGAATTTTAATTTAGACTATAAGATAATATGCCATAATTTATTATGACATCTAAGAAGAGCTTCTGTTGGTTACGTTATACATATCAGCTGATTTGAATGACCCATTTGGATATAAAATCACTGTCTTTAAAGCCCTCATAAGAAGGGCTTACACCCATTGTAATAAAATAGAAGATGCAAAGGCAGAACTAGAACACATAGTGGACATAACTATAACACATGGCTACTCTAGAAGCTTAATTTACAAATTAGTTTGCATACATGAGACAAAAACAACAGAACCAGAACATCCAAATAGCAATACTCACATGCACAATACATCAAATCTAGATTTGGATTATCAGTGTAAAATTATCACTTACAAAAGATACTTGCAAAATATATTCAAGGACGTTGGTCTTATGCAGGAACTAAAATAATATACAAAAGGAACCTGCACATTTTCAAGCTTCTCTGCAACAGAAAAGACCCCTATTGACTTCCAAAGAGCCCCTGGGATTTGTAAAATACCAATTAGAGATAAAAGGTTCCAAAAGGACCTAATATACATAGATTCAACCAAAAGATCATTAAAAAATGCATGACAAAACAAAAATTGAATATGGACAATAAAAGACAATCCACCACCATTTTGATATATTCTACCAATATTAATTATAAAAACGAACAAAACAGAACATTTCGAGATTTTAGAGGTGCTATAAATCTTTAAAGCAGAAAAGCAGAGCCCATATCAACTTTAAAGATGAAAAACAAATTTTCCATGCATGGCAGATTCTATATGATACAATGTTTTAGTTGATGTAATAATTCTTTTATGAAACAACAAATGTACCGGAAAGCCTGTTACCGGTGTGCTTCTCAGAAAAAATAGAGCGTTACAAACATTTTCGAACTTGGACGTTCTTCTTCGGGTAACTAATGACTGTTAAACGAATGCAATTCAAATTAAAGTCAAATTGGAACACCATTCAGAATTCTATCGCATGGATATCAATAACTTCATTCAGGCATGCACCCCTTTAATGGCTGTAGATTGTCGTAAGTTCTTGTCTATGAGCGCCTGCCATGCAGTTGACAGGGTGATTTTGTCTTTATGGTTAATGCAGTTATCATCTTTGAGTGTAGTCATACAGATGTAAAGAGCCTCCAGCCATCTAAGATGGTGTACATATTGTGTAGTGCTTTAAAGTATTGTTGTAATGCATTCCATCTTCAAAAATTGAAGCAATTTTATCAACTTGAAGCAGCTCTTAGAAGTAGAATGAAAGTATTTGTGTTATGTTAATTTATTCATCATCCTGCCAGGAGAAATTTAAGGTTAGTGTGTTTTGTTTGAAATACATGCTTTTTTTAGTATGAGGAAATGATAGATGAAGTGTGACATCAGCTTGGGGAAGTCTTAAAAATTTCTATAACTACAATTAGATGATGATAGTTCATGATGATGTAAAATGTAGAGGGACCCCCCCAATCATCTGTGCCTAAGTGCCCCAGAAGATCTTAATCCATCAATGCAAATGTTGATTTTTTTGCAAATCAATGCAAATGTTGAACATTTTTTGATTTTTGAAGGAGTTGATGTTAACATCTACACTGAAAACTGGTTAGAAACATTTTAACACCAAAAAAAACAAAAAGTGTTTAACCAGTGCTAAAAAGTATTGATAGATAAATATTCACTTTCTATTTTAATTTATTTATATATACAATACATACATTAAAATATCATGAATACAACAGGATATAAAATTATAATAATAATTATTTTTGCCCACTCATATATTGAGCAACCAGTTTTTGATATCTCTGCTAAAATATTTTAATTTGATGGAATGTGGGTTAATATTTTTGATCTGAGACCCATTTGTTGGATACCAAGTATACACCAAAATTGTATTATTAAAATGCAACGAATACCAGATACAATAAGATGAAAAATAGACTGAGTGAAATTTATATTACAAAATTTAAGAGTCATTTAAGATAAACTGAATTTGTAACATTCAGCAAAATTCTCTGATTTGCCCCATTGAATCCATAAAGCAATTTGATGAATGTGCAAATTTAACTTGGACGGAACACAAATTATATATAATATATAACTAAGTTAACTATTACACATTTATCTATACTAATATTATAAAGAGGTAATGTTTGTAAGTTTGTATGCAAGGGCTAATCTCCGAAACTACTCATCCAATTTCAAAAATTCTTTCACCAATATTTACAATGGAACTTCAGGGTGGACTTAGGCTGTATATAGGCTGTATATTATTTCGTTAAACATTTCATATAAATCAAAAGATATCATCTAGGGTTAAGGCTTTTATGTCCAACAGATGGCGCTATGAGTACGACGCCCTAAGTTTGCTTTTGTGTGAGGTATTATGCTTTTCTGTGAGGATGAACTAAAGCAGATCATCTTCTATCTATCTATATAAATAAAAATGTAATGTTTGTTTGTTCCTACTGGTTCCTTTGAAATTTTGGCACAACGCTGCATTCGAATACGCGCGTGTTTTTATATAATATACGTGTCGAAATTTCTCCCACTGGGGGGAGATGGACAGGATTAAGGCTTAACATAAAGAACTTTGCTTCTATTTATACTATTTTAGAAGCGGTTATTTGTGTTTTAATAGGGTACGTCAACAGAATATACACTAAAAGGGGATTTTTCGATATTCCCCTGTGGGGAAAAGGGACAAGATTAATGCTTAACTGTGAAGAACTTGGCTTCTATTATATTATTTTAGATGCGGTTTTTTGCGTTTTTGATTGCGTTTTAATAGGGTACGTCAAGAGAATGTACTGTACAATAAGAAGGGATTTTTTGGAAAATCCTCCCCCTTCACGGGGGATGTGTATATACATTTATAATAGATACATTTTGAGCCACAACAACGCGTGGCGGGATCTGCTAGTCAGAGATAAATAAGTTATGACAAATGTATTTGTTGTTAAATACTTCTTGCTCAAAAGTTTCCAGATATTAAATTCTATTTTGTTATAGTTTTATTTAAATGAATGACTTTTTAACTGTATATTTTTCCCAGGAACTTATTAATATTTCATGGTTTATCTTATATAAAAAAAAGAGTAATAAATTTAATACATAATCATAAAAAAATATATCACCACAAAATGAAACAAAATGGCTTATAGAACTTGTAAAGGCTGTGTAAGTAGTTTTGTTTTATTTTATTTTTAATATTTATTAATAATAAAAGTAAAATCGAGAGAGAAAAAATATTGTTGTCTTAAACAATTAAATGTTCACATAGAAATATTAGTATAATTTTGAAAATTCAAAACAGTTTCTTCGTTAAAGAAGTTCTAGACCAGATAGCAACATGGGTTATCAGGATTTATTTTGCTTTTGTATCCTGAACAAATTTAAAAGATAAAATGGTCAAATTTATTAAATGAAACTTGTTAATAAGTATTATCATCACCCAACTTCACTGCCTGTAACTGGCGTTCTTCTTCTCCAATACAAAGGACTTTGCAAACGTTTTCGAACCTAATGTGGTTCTTCTTCAGGCGCTATGGAATTTCCTATATGAATTCGAATTTCCAGAATTAACCAGTATTATCATTTCAATTTTTAATTTGTTTAATTTAAAAAACTGAACAAATAAAAATTTTTTTTTTAGCAAAAGGGTCTTTCATGAAGCTCTGATCATCTAATGATTTTAAAATGACCCACAAGCCTATGCAAACAGTAAGTGGGATGATAGCTGCAGTGTGCCCTAAGTGCCAGGATTTTGTGGTGGACTCCAGTAGATACCAGCTATCACCATGGGTGATTCAGCCCACAGCCTATATATATACAGTATATAGCAGATACTGCTTGCTCCATGGGCTTCATTCACTTGTTCAAAAATTCTATGACAATTGATTCTTGTCATTTATATTCATTTGTTTACTTTTTTCATAACTGAAAAGTGTTGTGATGATAAGCTAAATATTATATATATAATATTTAGCTTATCATCACAACTATATATATATATATATAAATAACTTCACTACTTATATTTCACCAGTAGATATTGAAAATAGTTTTAAAATGACTAAAACGAATTTAATGTTTTCGATAAGAAATTAAAGATTTTTTAAAAGATTTAATTACTTTTTGAAGACATTAAATTTAGCACAATCTCATTTATTATTACTTAATGACATTTTGTGTAAGATTTTTAATCCTAGAGGTTTGTCTGAAATGTTGAAATTAATAAAATTTCTTGAAGAAACACTACAGTATTTATCTTAATTTAAACTTACAAAGAATTGTAAAAGTAAATTAAGCTTAGAGATTAAAAACAATAGTAAATACTTTGTAGAAAATTTTAGATTCAATTTATTTTAATAGGATTATTTTACAAAATAAAACATTTTCTAAATTGTAAAGTTCATATCAAATCAAAATCTGTTGAAATATTGAATAATAAGAATAAAAATAATTAAAAATTTTATATGAAAATAAACGAGCCAATGAAGACAATTTAGAAANCAAGAAATATTTAAAATATATTAAAAATTAATTTAAAAATTAAATATTCATCTGACAAAAATAGCTATTATTATCAGTTAGATAAATCTCTTTCTCACAGTTAAATAAAATAATTTAAATTCCACCGACATCGATAGGAGGAAAATTAAAAAAAAATTCAAATTTTATTAAATTTTAAGAATTTGAATTGTTTTTATAGAAGAGTTAATGATTCTATAAATTTTAATTTTTATATTAATTAAATAAAGAATTTTTTAATGAAATAATCTAGATGATATTGATAAATGATGCCGTAAAGTTGTTTTTTTAAGTGAATATTTGTAATTTTTAAAAAATACAATACTCTTATGTTTAAATGGATTATATATCAGAGTTATATATACGTCAGACCTCAAAATAACGCCACCATTTGCTCTGAAACTGGCGTTAAATCGAGTATGGCGATAAACTGAAGTCGACCCCCCTATAACACTGTCGATAATTCCGTTTTATATGAATTCCATGTTGTATGAGTCACTTAGATTTTACAAATTTTTGTGCCGGACTGTGAACGGCTCACGTATTTGTAAAATCTAAGTGACTCGTACAACATGGAATTCATATAAAACGGAATTATCAACAGTGTTATAGGGGGGTCAACTGTACAGTCTACACATAAATTTGATTTTGGGGGTTTGAGAGTGACACGACTTAGTTTTTTCAATGTAAAATCGTACGTTTAATAATTCGTAGATACCGAATTTATAAAGAAAATCTATTCAAAGGTTAGCGTTATTTCGGAGCGCGCTAAATCGAGATTTAATTATATATAAATATTTTAAAAATTATTTTAAAATCATAAATCAAGTAGTAATAAAAAAAAAAAAGAATTTACTCTGTAAGAAATAAAGTATAAAAATATATAAAAATAATATTTCCCGAAAGAAATTTAATTTTAAAATTTACAAATAAACAAAAAAAATATATTGTAAATATAATTTTACAATTGTTATAGTATTAAAATTTATTACATTTTCTTCATAAATTAAATCCATTTAAATTGCACCCCGTACAGTACAAATAGATGAAATCTAATCGAAGTGAGATAAGGAATAGAATTTATCTTAAATGTAAACTTTATTAATGAATTAGTTCAATAAAAATTTTAATTATGTTTAACAACACTCTCTAATTATATTAACATTTTAAAATGATATTGAAGTTACGGATTTTACTAATTAAAATATTTAGAAATTATATTATTATTATTATTATTTTTTGACTTCTTGTTAACTGAAGTAACTTTGTTAAGAGGTTTTCTAAATTTTATAGTGGGAGAACATTTTCAAGATTTCTCCCAGCTTCGGATCTTAAGCAAATTTAAACATTGAAATGATTGAACTTTTTAAAAAAAAGCTTTATTTAATAAATGTGAGCATTTCACTTTTTAAATTTATTTAGGATTCAAAGTGAATAGTAATCCTGAAAATGTTCATCTGCTATCTAATTTAGAACTTATTTAACTGATGGATAATTTTGGATTTTTTAAGTTAATATTCATGTATGAAGAATGTTCAAAAAGACTGCAATCTCAATACGTGTGCAGCATATTTATTTTTCAATTATTATAATATTATAAAATTTATATTATTTATTTTAATAATTCACTTTAAAATTTCATTATTATTATTATTATTTTTTTAAATTAGCTCCCGCAGTTGGAAACCTTACAAGTACTACAACAACAACAACAAATGGAACTAATGTAGCTACAAGTGTTTCCACAACTGTCACCAGTAGTTTGTCTCAGTCACAATTTCCTGGCATTATTTCCAGCAGTTATATCTCCACTGCTGTAAGTGATTGTTTTTAAATATTTTTGAATTTTTTAAAGATCAAGTTTTGTTTTCATTGTCAGTTTTTCATATATTGATTTTTTAGAGTTATTTATATACTTCTTGTTAATATTTAATTTTGTAAAAAATGCTTTTAATAATTATGTAAAATATGTATTGTGTATAATATGATTCAAGTTGTATTGTAACAATTTTCAAGAAAATGATGATAATCATATTCATGCATTACTCAAACTAAATTTTTGGAAATCACAAATTATTGTAAGACATTTCTTAAAGATTATAACTCACTTTCAGGAAATTCTATACAGCAAACATGTCAGTTAATAGAGAAAACATCTGCTAATTAGTATTTATATGCAAAACCATTTATTTGTTTTTGTATATAGCTGTTTAATTATACAGTTATACTAATGATGACAAATGGCAAATGTTTTATAACGGTTGATTAAATGACAAATGTTATATAACAAGTGTGAAAATCTGTTCAGGATGGAGAAACAATATTATTCCTTTGTACATCCAGCAAACTAATTTTACTTCATACTAACATTTTTGGTCATTTTTAAGACTTCCTTCAGGCAATTTAGAAGAAAACTAATAAAGAATATAAAATAGAATGTTTACAATTTAAAACTTGTCAGGTTGATTACAATGATGGTGAAATTATTTAGTTTCAAATGCTAATTCTCAAGCGTATAGTAAATAGATGTTTAAGTATTTATCATGACTTGTAGCAGGACAAACGTGACCAGCTTACTGCATTACCATACCTACTCTTTGCAAATATAGTAGTACCTCAGGATACGAAATTAATCCATTCCGAAACTGAGATTGTATCATGAAAATGTTGTAAGATGAATCGTTTTTTCTCATATGATTACATGTAAAACCAAATAATCCGTTCCAACACGAAAAACACTCAAATTAAAGCTAAGTAGTACATTGAAAAAAAAAACTTTAGTAAGGAAAACACTGAAAAATGCATTTTGTAGTTGTAAATGTATAATTAACCATAATAGAATAATAATTTTTTTGTAGAAAAGGGCTGGCAGAATTACAATTTAATAAAAAGTGAACATTTTAAACTGTTTTGCATATTTGTGCAGAGGCATAGCCTCTAAAGAAAGGTTGTCTCTGCAATGGAAATAGTTGTTCCTGATGATTGGACATGGCAAGCAAAATTGGACTTGTATCCAGATGTATTTTACTTTTTATTAAAAAGAATAATAATTGATAAAAAAAAATGTAGTTTTATTTGCACTTTACATTTGAATCCTCAAAGGTAAAGTGGATAGATGACGGTGGAGGTGTAAACTGGTGGTGGAGAAGAGGGAGAAGGGAAATAATACTAAAACTTAACTTACATAACATAATGTAACAATAACTTATAAATAACTTAACACTAATTTTTTTTATCTTTTCTGTTTTATATATTTATTTTTTATTCACTGCTTTTTGCTTTCTTTCTTTCTTTCACTTCCATCAGCACTTTCACTGGATAGAGGTCACTTGGTAAAATATCTTTCCAAAGAGGTTAGGTTTTGCCTACTTTTTAAAATGTTTCTAAAATGACTTAGGCAAATGTCATTACTCCGAGCAGCAATACGGCCAGTGTGAACCTGTTCGGGATGTTTCTTTTCAATAAAATTGGTCACTTTCTGATAATACCTCAAGATTTCCTTTATTGAGCGAGATTCTTCCATTACGAAGCAAACATGCGGACTGAGACTGATGGACAGAAGTGAATAAAAAATGGCACTGCAAACTAATGTAATGTCATATGGTGAGTTTTTGTTCGTACTGTGGAGCAAAATCATGTTCAAATTTCATGTCATATTCTGAAAATTTCGTATGTTGGAGCGTTCGTATCCTCAGGTACTACTGTAAATCTTTTCAATTGTTTGCCTTATATATATTATGTATATATAGTTATATACAGTAAAACCTGTGTAAACTGGTACTGCACAGTACTGAATATTTTTTCTGATTTGGCAAATTTTCATTTTGAACAGGGTTTTTTCCACATAGAAAATCCCTCTGTAGAGTTTTCCCATTTATGCAGGTTTTCACTTTATTCAGGTTCTGGTTTGGAAAGGTTTTACTATATGTATGTATGTATGTATATATATTAATAACTTTGAGAATAAGTTATTCTTTTATTTAAAATTTTTAAATAAATTTTTCTCTTGCAAAAGAAAAATATTGATTGTGATAACTATATATTTGTTAGTTTATTCAAAGTTAAAAGTTTTCTTGCTATCTTTCAATTTTATCTTTGTAACTTTGATTTCATACTTGTATATCCAGTCTTGCTATTACTTATTATGAAGTAGTTGAAGCATTTTCAGCTATTATATCAATTAACCTTGATTGTGAAGGTATTCCTGTTATCTTTTACTTATATTAACATCAAGTCTATTGTTGCTTCTTCTTTTTGTTTCTTGTTATAAAAATTTTAAATTATGATTTTGAAAGTAATCAAAGGCTGCCTTCTTTTGTTACTGTAATAAAAAAAAAATCCTATACATTTTGTGTATCAATTACAACATCTCATGTTTCACATGTCTTCTACAATATTTCAAGAATGTATTGTAAAGTATGTAATATATATTTTTTGTTTTAATATTAACTTGAATATGACTCAGCATCACAGTTTAAAGCAACATCTCATAGTATCAAATTTAATTGAAATTCAAAGCACAATTTTCACAAGAACTTTGCTTTAAAAAAAAGCACAATCTTTTGAAAATTGGTCTTCAATAGTAATGTATAGCGTGTAATGTAATATTCACATAAAGCTTTTGATTTGTCTTTTATGGTTTTTAATATCCTTGTTGATAATTTTGACATTTTAACTGTTATAATTCTCTAGTTAAGTAATTATTTGTAATAGAAGTCTTCAATTTTTGGACTTCAGTGTATTCCTAAAAATGTATGAAAGTTGAGAATGTGTGAAAGTTAAGCAGAAGAGTTGCATTCCTGCGGAAAAATTATAAAATATTTTATTAATGTAGGACAGTTATTTTATTTTTTTTACATGTATATACAGTAGAACCTCGAAAACTCGGCTCTCGATAACCCGGCACTCCGGATAACTCGGCCACACCCTGGCAGGGCAAAAAATTCCTTAGTTAATTAATTTTCATTATAGACAGCTTTATAAAAGCATAAAAGCTCTCATAAAGTATTTTTCTGAAGTCTGTCTTATCAGGTAAATTACTGTACACANTCTGTAATAATTACATTGGAAATATTTGTTTAACTTTAAATTAAATGAATCGGAAATGTTTAATTTGTAAAAATATATATATATAAAGTTGGATTTATTCCAGATTTCAGTTTAGATTTTTAAAAACTGAATACTTTGTGTAAGTATTCAGTTTTAAAAATTTAAATGACCTACATTCAGTTCAAGTGAGAACTTATCTTTTCGTTTATTTTGCTGGTTTGCCAAATTTTCTGCTTTAATAGCTTTTAGTTTTAATTGTTATTGGCCTAAAAAAAGATTACATTTAATCAATAATAAATCAATAAGCAATTTCTTCATTAATATATTTTGTCAAAAATCAATATTTAATTTTTCTAAAAAAGGAAAATTGCAATTTAATTAAATTAAAGAAAATTAAAATTAAAACTTCATTTTATTCTGTAATTATTCTAAATTGTTTTTGTATAATTAGTGATTCCATTTAAATAATATATTTCTCAAAATTAAAAAAATAAAGGTTATCTAAAAGATTTATAACTTTAATCATCAAATTCTATACACAAATTAACTTTATTGTTTTAAGAATGATTATGTTAATTTACTATTAAACAATGAACAACCAGTAGTACAGATACCAAATATATTTTTAGAAGTAAATATTTTCATGTATAAGCTTTTGAGTGTTTTCCTCAGAAGTTGAAAATCACACAAGTTATGGTCATGTAGTAAAGGCTCTATGCCTTCATAAAGGACGTACTTTTCGTTTGTTTAAGGGTATTTGGGCAGTTTATTCTCTGTTATATTCTGTACAAGTAAATACTGTACAAGTACAGTACAGTATTTTCTGAGGAAACACTCGTACTTATTTTTTTTAACCCCATTCCCGATAACTCGGCATTTTCACAAACTCTGCCACCCTTCGGTCCACATTAGGCCGAGTTTTCAAGGTTCTACTGTATAACAAAATATAAGATATTATTTAAAATGTTAAAACTGCAAATTAAACAGAAAATAAAAATTAATTTTTACACATAATTTTTATATATGTGTAACATACATAATGGTTTTTATACATTTTGGTTTTATTATGTGTAACACACATAATAAAACCAAAACTGGCAGAAAGCTCTGTACACAAATCATTATAGCATTACTAAACCACTAATTAACTATGTTTTACATCAAAATCTTCAACATTTAACAACTGCTATACAGTGTTAATTCAAATGATAAATATGTAGTATTGTATTAGTTTTTAATATTTATAACTTAAGTGCTTTTGAACTTTGCTGGCTCTTCTTCAGAAGCATAAATTATGCCAAAAAACAAAAAAAATCATTAAATGTTAAGCATTCAGAAACACATTCCACATAAGTTGCTTCAAATAGTACAATTCATTTTGTAAATATTATTATAGTTAATATTTTATATTTTGTGAAGCTGCCAGATATTTTTGGTATATTTATAAGAATGATTTCAAAAATAACTATTTTATTTGATTTATGATTTTGAAGTGTTAGTGAAGAATGATTTAACTACGCCTTTTAATTTTTATGAAATTTTAATAATTCATTCATGCTTATAACAGAATGAGAATAATACTGGTTTCTAGCCAAAAAATAAGTTATAAGAATTAATTAAAATTGAATCAAGTTGAAATAATTTATTGCCTTGTTTGTGTATAATTTATTGCCTATATTGTGTATAACAATATATAGAATTATAAACATATAAAAAACAACATTAAGTAGACTATTGAAGTAATTTATTAAGTGGTATTAAACATTTTTTTTAGACCCAAATGTCTCATCTTCAGATCTTACATCAATTAAAAAAAAAAATAACAAACACATTAATTATTTTTGATATAAATGAATACATAGAATCTCTATGTTAATATTTAAATGTATTTGTAACTTTTTAATATTGATGTATGAACTGAAGATAAGACATTTTGATCTAGAAAAACATTTAATATCAGCTAATAAATAATTTTCGTAATTCATTTAGCATTGAAAAATATACACTATTGAAGACTAAAATTAATCTACATCAATTTTAGTTTTCAATAGTATATTTTTATAAAGATATTTCATCCTGTATTTTTTAATGTTTATTTACAAAAAATTATTTAGCATTGTTTTTTTCATTTGTTGACAAAGTAAGAATTTAATAATTAATAAGGAGATAGAGAATTATATTTGGGCTGCAATTTGAAAAAATTATAGACCTATAAATTCCCACTGTCATCCGTCCGTTCATCCATCTGTCTTTCCTTAATCATGAGAATGGAATTAGATAGATGAAATTCAAAACCAGATACGGAAACCTTAGGGGCAGGAGGTCTTGATTAATTATATATGAACGTTCCATGCAAACCAGGATGCACATTATTTCAATTCAAAACTTTCCCTGAAAGGTGTTAGATAGATGATTGACACGACTTTATTGTTAAAGGAAAAGTACAGGGACAGGCCACTACTAATTGAGGTGAAGAGCATATATTTTTAATGAAATTGATTAAAAATTGCTCGTCACAATAAATACTTGCTCGTATATTGAACACTCCACCCTCGCGACTTTAGAAAATCAGATTGTAGATATTTCGATGGCATCGCGAGTCGTAATTTCCTGGTACGTTGGTTATTTTGTCGTTAGATTAGTTTTTTGAACGTTATTGCTAAACATTAAACAGCCTGCCCGAGTCGGAATTTTGACAGTATGTACGCCGGTGAAAAGTTACGTAATACCTTAGAGCTCATTTGATATTTCGGTTCGTTTTCAGGTCGATGATTGACAGACAGAGACAGTAGGCTATTTATCCGAAAAGTAAACAACGGCAGCATTGCCTTGTTCTGCGGAGAGGACGAGTGCGATGTGGTATTTACCTGATATGGCCGACGACGACATTTCTATCGGTACATTATGTTGGAATAGACGTTTGGAAAGTAATCATCCGGTGTCACCGTGGCGCAATCGGTTAGCGCGTTCGGCTGTTAACCGAAAGGTTGGTGGTTCGATCCCACCCGGTGACGAATTAGCGAGTCGAGGGGAGAGAATTTTTTCTAATTATTTTTTTGGCGGCTTCGTGTGATTCGTTGGCAATGCAGTCAACAGCGGCGTTCAAACTGGACTTTTGCAGAGACAGAATTCCATGCTGTTTGCTTTGTTATTAAAAAATTTAACGGTACGTTTAAAAGAACAAAACCTACTACAAAATAAGCTTCTAGGGGAAGAAATGCATTTTGATAAAACGAAAGCGCCACGCGTTAACAGCTGGTTGGACAAAACGAAACGCCAGCACTGTGCATCGGCCGGGAATCGAACCCGGATCACCCGCGTGGCAGGCGAGTATTCTACCATTGAACCACCGATGCCCGTCTCTCAAACAACTGACTATTATTACTTCTGTATCAATGCAACGTACAAATATCCAATGCTCTGCTGGTGTGTCACCGTGATTGTCGTACATCGAACTGATTCAGACAACGCAACATTCGAAGCTTGCACAAATCCTCTCCAACGACTGCCACGTATTCATTGCTAGATATTACTCTGCCCGTCAAACTTAATTAAAACTAAAAATTTATAACAGTTTACGCTTCAACTTTCGAACTGCTGTAAGAACGAGGGGAAAAATTTAACGCATTAAATTAATTTTACTGATCGTTTATGTGTTTCGAGTAAGAGGAAATCGCTGCAACGCTTAGCGAGCCGTCTTATTGGACGGTTTGAGAGTGAAATGGTGTTGGTTTAAGTCGAATTCCTTGTAGAGATAAAGGTACGAAAAGCATCGGTAGTTCAACGGAAGAATACTCGCTTCCCAAGCGAGTGATTCGGGTTCGATTCCCGGCCGATGCATGCTNGCGTGTTTCCTGATAAATTATTTTTCTGTGAAAAATTTGCTGAACTTTGGAGATATCATTAATATAAATATAATTTTTATGGACGTTAAATAATAAATGGTTTTTAGTAGGTCCGCTGCTCATTTAAACTCAATTGTTTGTGCAATATCCACTATTGGTCTAGATTCGACCAATCCTGTCTCAACACGAGTCGGTGATGACATTTTACTGTTATATAGGAGTCTCTTTTAGTGTGTTTATTCAAATACAGTCGCAATTTTTTTGCTGTTATATACGAATCCGAATTATATGAACCCGTTTTATAGGGGTCTACTGTATATACATTTCAAAGAATGATTAATGCAAACAGCTTCTGGTTATGAAAGAAAAATTTCCTTAAAGATTTTTGCCATCTATTATATTCAAAGTGACACTTAATGAATAGTGTTGTTAGTCATCAGTTAAGGTATTACAACTGCATATCTATGAAACTGCAGGACTCAAATCTGCATAAGTCAAGGACTTAGTATACAAACTATTATTAACAAAATTTTTAAGTAATTAATAAAAAAAAAAGCATCTGTAATTAATGAACTATTATCATCATCTGCTGCTGAGAAATGTTTATTAAACAAAACACAAATGTCTTCAATGCAGTTCAATGCACAAATTTATACAGTATTTTGAGAAATGATAAAGACATGCTTAGAAAAGAAGAAAAAGCAGGCATATATAGAATTCCATTTGAAAATCAGCAATTAGGAATTAAGAAAGACTATAGTGGGGTCACAAGAAGGAATCTAGCAATTAGACTTAAGGAGCACATGTATGGCATACGTAGAGGACTCCATAGTCAAATGGAAAGAATTAAAAATTGCAGCATCAAAACGATGTCACAATAAAAATAATTGCTTGTTTTTCATTATCTTAATTTTAAAAAACATTACAAATAGTTATTACAAAATATTTTATGTAATAAGTATATTATTTTACAAGTATTTTCACTGTTAGTAAATGCTAAATTGCTTTAATAGATACATGCATATATATACACATGTATATACATATAAGTTTTTGTTAAATGTTATTTACAAATAATTTTTAATATAATACTGAACAGAAAACTTTAACTCTGATATCAACAGTTTTTAAACTGACTTGTCAAAGTTCCTCCATCATTATAGATTTAAATAATACAATTCATCACCAATTAATTCTGAGTATTTTTGGCTAATAATCAAGGACCATCATCAAGGATTTACAAATAGAATCCAATAAAGACAGTCGTTTTCAGATTTTATTTATAATTCCCTTGACGATGGTGAATTAAATGGATGTATCTGAGAATTTCTGATTTAGATGATTATGAATTTAAGAATGAAATTATTAATATATAATTTGATCAATAATAAGAACAACTTTTTAACATGACATGTTAATATTTGCTCATTATTTGAGAGCTTATACATTCAATTTCCTTTCAGCTATTTATTTTTATATTTCTTAAATTCTATTTATTAAATATTCGACAGATAACAACATAAAATTATCTGTTACCTGAAAAATTATAAGAAATTAATAATTAAATATAATATAAAAAATTCTGTAATAATTACATTGGAAATATTTGTTTAACTTTAAATTAAATGAATCGGAAATGTTTAATTTGTAAAAATATATATATATAAAGTTGGATTTATTCCAGATTTCAGTTTAGATTTTTAAAAACTGAATACTTTGTGTAAGTATTCAGTTTTAAAAATTTAAATGACCTACATTCAGTTCAAGTGAGAACTTATCTTTTCGTTTATTTTGCTGGTTTGCCAAATTTTCTGCTTTAATAGCTTTTAGTTTTAATTGTTATTGGCCTAAAAAAAGATTACATTTAATCAATAATAAATCAATAAGCAATTTCTTCATTAATATATTTTGTCAAAAATCAATATTTAATTTTTCTAAAAAAGGAAAATTGCAATTTAATTAAATTAAAGAAAATTAAAATTAAAACTTCATTTTATTCTGTAATTATTCTAAATTGTTTTTGTATAATTAGTGATTCCATTTAAATAATATATTTCTCAAAATTAAAAAAATAAAGGTTATCTAAAAGATTTATAACTTTAATCATCAAATTCTATACACAAATTAACTTTATTGTTTTAAGAATGATTATGTTAATTTACTATTAAACAATGAACAACCAGTAGTACAGATACCAAATATATTTTTAGAAGTAAATATTTTCATGTATAAGCTTTTGAGTGTTTTCCTCAGAAGTTGAAAATCACACAAGTTATGGTGCGACTATGTAGACGCGAATTTAGAGCGAGCGAGAGGTTGCGAGTGATTTAGTTTTCGCAAAGGAAAACCATGCACAAATGAGAAGCGAGAAATAACGCTGGCTAGAGCGAATTCCTGGTTCTCGCACATATCTGACAGGTTTTGATATTTATCGCGTCTCGTCTCTTCTCGCCACATATTCTCGCTCGCTCGGAAAATTCGCTCGCTTGCGTCTGCATAGTTGCACCCTTAAATAGTGCATGTATATTATGAATTTTAACTTACACTAATACATACATCATACATACTGTGTATATACAGTTGATCCCCCTATAACATGGTAGATACGTTTCGTTCTTTATGAAATTGATGTTCTACGAGTCCTTAAATACATGAGCCAATCACAGCCCAACACGTATGCAGTTTACGGACTACGGCTGTTTGAAAGGTTTTCTTCCATAAAATTAACCGATTCTAGACTAATTTGACTCAACATTTCCAAAACACCTATAATTTTTTGGGAATAATCCATATAAACTATACTATAAATAAAAAATTGTAGGATTATTTACTGAGTGTGCACCGTTCGACACCGCCATTGCTTAAACTTGTTTTTGTCGTGGAGCGGCACATCAAACGGGTGCGCGTGTTTCCTGATAAATTATTTTTCTGTGAAAAATTTGCTGAACTTTGGAGATATCATTAATATAAATATAATTTTTATGGACGTTAAATAATAAATGGTTTTTAGTAGGTCCGCTGCTCATTTAAACTCAATTGTTTGTGCAATATCCACTATTGGTCTAGATTCGACCAATCCTGTCTCAACACGAGTCGGTGATGACATTTTACTGTTATATAGGAGTCTCTTTTAGTGTGTTTATTCAAATACAGTCGCAATTTTTTTGCTGTTATATACGAATCCGAATTATATGAACCCGTTTTATAGGGGTCTACTGTATATACATTTCAAAGAATGATTAATGCAAACAGCTTCTGGTTATGAAAGAAAAATTTCCTTAAAGATTTTTGCCATCTATTATATTCAAAGTGACACTTAATGAATAGTGTTGTTAGTCATCAGTTAAGGTATTACAACTGCATATCTATGAAACTGCAGGACTCAAATCTGCATAAGTCAAGGACTTAGTATACAAACTATTATTAACAAAATTTTTAAGTAATTAATAAAAAAAAAAGCATCTGTAATTAATGAACTATTATCATCATCTGCTGCTGAGAAATGTTTATTAAACAAAACACAAATGTCTTCAATGCAGTTCAATGCACAAATTTATACAGTATTTTGAGAAATGATAAAGACATGCTTAGAAAAGAAGAAAAAGCAGGCATATATAGAATTCCATTTGAAAATCAGCAATTAGGAATTAAGAAAGACTATAGTGGGGTCACAAGAAGGAATCTAGCAATTAGACTTAAGGAGCACATGTATGGCATACGTAGAGGACTCCATAGTCAAATGGAAAGAAGTGACTATCCTCCGGGTTATACATTTCCATTGTTAGTAATGAATGAAGAAAAAATTGAAATTTATAAAAGTAAATAAATTAAAGGATGGTTGCATAAATGCCAGGGATGCAGATGGACTACCTGCTGCATGAAAATTTTGCATAAAAGAAAAATTAAAACATAAAAATTCTTAGTTGTCACCCATCTATATATTTGGATGCATTTTTGTTTATTTTATTATTTATATCATTGTTTTAGTTTATTTAACCTTTTTTATCTTTATATTTTATTGTTTAATTGTTAATTTATCTAATATTTTTGTTTTAAATTTAAATGTAAAAAAATTTGACATTTCTTTGTTAAAATGCTCCATTTTTGAAAAGGCATTTGAATTTAGTTATACCTGAAAATGGCCTATTGTATCAGGTTGAAACGTTTGTGTTTTGTTTAATAAACATTTCTTAGCAGCAGAAGGTATTGATAGTTCATTAAGTATTCAAAAAGCTGAGTTTGATATTTGGTTCATCATCTGTAATGTTAAGTGGAAACTTTAATAAAACAATACATCTGTACTTCCATCTAACCTATGTAAGTCTTCTTCGATTATGAACGTAGAATATAGAAATTTCCAGTACAATGCAGTTTAAATTTCACATTTTTAAACTTATTCCATGGTTACAATATATCTGATACAATAAACTGTTGAGCAAATTAATTAAATAATACAATTAATTCACAAGGATTTTAAATTGCTTTTTATTGAAGTACTGTACATTCTAAGATTTTAATTGGAGAACTAGTTAGTTTAGGTGGTGATGTTTTTATTAAAATTTCTTACATTGCAGTGACTTTTTATTAACTAATTTCTAGCAGCAATGTGTAGTTATATCTATAATTTTCAAACAGGAACCACTAAACTTTAAATATTAATTTTTCTCATTTTCAAACCTACATTCCAAATGACAATTCCATAGCAGCTGTTTGGATTGTGACCTAAAGATGAGAGGAATATTAAATTTACTTGTGCTTGATGATTTTTTTTTCAATTAAATTTCACTTTATTAAAGTAATTGGGGCATTTTATATTCTTAAATAAGTAATTTATTTTATTTCTATATTTATTTCATCAATCAGCATTTTATGTTGAAACTTTTAAAATATATTTTCAGGTTTCTCCTCAGCAACAGTCACCACGTTATCCACCAAATCATCCACTAAGTGGTTCAAAGCATTTATGTTCGATATGTGGAGATAGAGCATCAGGAAAACATTATGGTGTTTATAGGTAAAAGTTATTTAATGTTATTTGTTTAAAATTATTAACATGTTTATGTGATGATGATAAAAATTTAATTAATAAAAATACTTTGTGAAAGTGTTTCTTGTCATCAAAATATATTTTATTATTTTTATTCATTAAAAAGTTTTTTCATCACTTATAAATAATGTTACAATTATTCAGTTATATATATAATAGTCTCACTGACTCATTTACTCATTGATATGAATGATTGAATAGAAGCAGATTTCTTACAGAAGATTGAAATAGTGTATTCAAAAGAGAATGCTGAATATGTTAACAGATAAATCTGAAATCTCAAAAAAAATCTTTGTCCATAAAATACTTGATGTCAAAGTTTGTCTTTTGATGCCTCATGCAACATTGTAATGTCTGTTGGTCAATTAATTCAAGTGCCACCTGTTTGTTTTTAACTTTTGTTTTTATTAACTTGTTCTGCTTTATTTCAAATAACAACAATTTTAATTTGTCTTACCATTGATTATACTTTACAAATAATACTTGAAAATATAGTAGTTATTTAATTAATAAAAAAAGGAACAAAATTTGTAGTAATCCAGCATAATTTTTTTTTTCTTAGAACTAATATTTTGTCTAATTTATAGGCTATGTTCAAGTTTGATTACAGAGAAATAAAATTGTAAAATTCAAATGTAATAAAGATTAGATAAAAATTTACAATATATACACAAAAAATCAAAAATATGTTTTATTATAATCTAAATAATGTATGAGTTAAGCCTTAAAAAATATTTTAAATAAGAATATTTTATAATACAGTAGAGCATTGATTATTCGAATCAATTGGGGACTGGGTTGTTCGGAAAATTGATTTTTCGGATAACTGATTATGTACAATAAAATATACTAACCTATCCCATGTTGAAATTCGTTCAAATTCTGGCATGTCCTTAAGTACCCTTTCATGGTTGCAGTGCTGCCAGCTAAAACACGCACACCAACAAAAATAATATTGGAGTAGCCCAAGACATAGTCAAAGATTATAGCGCCACAGCACTAGTTTAAATTTAAATTTGCCGACTGGAAAGCTTTCGGTTAATTGACGTTTTGATCGATTAATATTCGGATAATTGATGCTCTACTGTATTCTCCTTTACAATATTTATTTCTAGAATTTGGTAGAGAATTGTCATCTCTGGCATTTAGGCAATATTTCAGAGAGTATAGTGTAATTAATGTGTATAGGATTGTTATAACTTAATGATTGTGAGGAGTTATGTGACTTTCTCATCACCACCATCCTCCAAGCAAGTAAGCATCAGTCTTCTATATTGGAGTTGGCCCATATCATATGTTATATTGTCTTTTTTACTTTTGAAGGAGTCACTTATCTTAATGATTTTTGTTTCATCCCAGTTTTTATAATACTATTTCTTTGTGATTGAACTTGAGGATGGTCTAGAAGTTAGGTGAAAAATATTAGTTCTGATAAAGAAAATAAAGTACATGCTGGAATATGATACTGTCCAATTTTTTTAATTACTTTTACTATTAATATTTGATGTTTCACAACACACACACACATTTGTGTTATACACAGGGTTCCTACGCACCTGGAAAGTCAGGGAAAATCAGGGAAAGTCAGGGATTTTCATTATTTTTTGAAAAAGTCAGGGAAAGTCAGGGAATTTGTCAAAAATTGTCAAAAAGTCAGGGAATTTGTCGAAAATTGTCAAAAAGTCAGGGAATTTGTCTCCTTAACTGCGTTGTTGATTTCGTTTGCTGAATATAGATGACCAATCATAGCCATACGCAGGCGGCAAGAAGTAATGCTGCAATCTTTAAAACCCGAGATAACTCGGGAAAGTTCCANGGTCTCCCCTCATGATTTTCACATTTTTGGGCTCAGGAGGCCTTGAAATGTCGAGAAATGCAAACAAAAAAACCACAAGCGGGTGGGGAGATATAGGGGGAATCACGTGTTATATTTCGATTGGGGTCGTACTTAATGAAGATTTTATTTGTTGTTAGCATTTACATTTTTTTTATAAAACTCGTCTCTACTCTTAAAATTAAGCTTTTTGTCATTTTATAGTAATTAATAATATAAAAATTTTTAATAAAATCTCATAACAGATACTTATATATATGAACCAGAATGAAACTTTAAATTTGAAAAAATATACTGATGACCTGATCAAAAATGTTATCAATAATATATTTTTTCAAAATTAAGTTTTTATTTGGGAACTGTAAAGGTTATTTAAGCTATGTTTATTGTACCATTATCTAATGAATAGCAATTGTTAAGCTGGATCTTGTAGCAGATGGCACTACATAAAATTTTAGCTCTTGCTGGGAAAGTTATGCTACTCATTGCTAATTATTTATAAACTAGCAGATGAGCCTGGTGTTGCTCTGGCAAAAAATAACAACAGCAAATATTAAGATTATTAGATAGTTTCATACTTCTAACATTTCTACTAAATTATATTATAGTATTTGACTTATATTTACAAAGGTTATCTTATGTAAGGGTTTATCACACCGAGTGACCAATCTAACACATTTTAAAATTTCTTTAAATTGTGTACAGTAGAGGAATAAAGAATTTTAAAATTGTGTTTATTTGTCACTCAATGTGATAAGCCCTTACATAAGATAACCTTTGTAGTTATATATTATAAATCAAATACTATAATGCATATTAAAACAAAAACCATATGAAGAGTTTGGTTATTTCAGTCTACCATTGTCACATTTATTGCCGTACTATAATGGTACAAAATGGCACAAATTCAATAATCTAGTAGACAGGAATTGAAGACACGATATCTTAAATTTTTTTAAATATATTTTTTTCTAATGTTAGCTATAACAAATTGTTTCATTCATAGCTGAATATCAAATGATGATCTGTCAATGAATCAAATTTTGGAAAAACGTACCAAATATTTAAATTCAACATCCTTGAAAACCACTTAAATAATATTTTGTGCTTGCTGGTAACCTTGTATTATGTAATTTTCCTATTTGAATACCACCATACGGCTCATCTGATAGAAAGAAAGGACTATTGCAGAAGGGGTGGGATTGAAGTAATTCAACCAAAAGTAGTCATTGATCTCCTCCCAGCAGAGAGGATGCTCAATGACTACTAATTAATACCAGTCTATTGATACTATTAATATTTGAAAAGTGATTCATGTTAGACAGTGTGATGGCCCCACATGTGATTGAACTTGCTAACCTTAATGTTCGAAAGATTTCATATAAAACTTGTTTAAATAAAAAAAATCTTGTAAAAATGCTAGAATAATTTTTTTATGTGATGATAAAGTGTTTAAATTTCAGAAACAGGTTATATAGACTACATGGGAAGTATTTTTTGTAAATATTGCATTTATAGAAAAATTATTGGGCTGCAATTTGATAAAATTGTAGACCTATAAATTCTAACTGTTGTCCCACTGGCTGTCTGTTCGTCCTTCCTTAATCTGAAGAAAAGTGTTAGATGAAAGTTGAGACCAGATGTGGAAAGCTTAGCAACAGGAGGCCTAGATTAACTATATACGAACTTCTGGTTTGGAACAGAAGTAATGTTACTTTGATTCAAAATTTCCCCAAATAAAGTTTGATATATGACCGATGTGACAGGAAAAGTATGATGTATAGGACCACCACTGAAAGAATTGAGAACAATGTGACAAAAAGTTGCAGCTTGGCATTGTGATGATGTCACAATAAATAATTGCTCATTAGAATTAGTTTTGTTTATTTGGTTATGGCAACACAACACTTGAGTGCTCTGCCAAAGAGGATGCATTCTGGAAAGGTGTTTATGTAAAGCTGGCCTCAATTTAAGTATGTATACCCACTAACTAGCTTTTAATGCTTTGCAGTAAATTTAACATATCACAAATGTTTTTGGCCCACTCTAGAACCTTCTTCAGGTGGAATTCTACAGAAACTTTTTCTGGTGCGATTATCATTCTATTTTGTTTTCAATTAGAAGCATTAAAAGGTTAGTGGATATATATATATTTATCAACACTTTGTTTCTTGGATGGCTTTTACTCAATTTAAGTGTTACTAATGTGAAGAAAACTCCATTTGGTCAGTCTGTTGACCATGCGCAAACCCACAACTAACTACTGGTGTTTGGTGGTTTTATCCACTCAGTTACTGGAGTATACTTATTGGGCTGCAATTTGAAAAAATTGTAGAGCTGTAAATTCCCACTGTTTATCTGTCCTTCCTTAATCTTGAAGTTGGAGTTAGATGAAAGGCGAGACAAGAACTGTAAGAGAAAAGGACCAGATTACTTATATATTAACTTCCAATTTGTATCGTAAGTCGTGTTATTTCAATACAAAAATTTTCTCCTGAACGAAGTTAGATACATAACCGGCACGACTCTATTGCTAACAGGAAAAGTATGGTGTACAGGAGCAAAACACTACTACAGTCCACACAGGCAAGTGCTATGTGCTACCTGTTGCAGTAATGGTGCATCTATTATGTATTATATCATTGTAGCAGTAATTCAGTGAATATAATATATATTTTAAAAATTATATCTATTTTTTGTAAGAATTATATTTAGTTAATTGTTTTGTTAAATTTTTTTCCAATAGATGGTACTACATGTAAAGACAGCAATCAAACGTAGACAGAAATTAATTGATATATAGAAATTCAATTGATAATTTGGGGTTGGATGCTTGACATGGTCTAAGATAGAAGTATCTGAATGTAACTGCCACGTTTCATAGCAATTGGTCGAATGGTCTAGGAATGCATGCGTAGCAAACAAACATTCATCCATCCTCATTTATATATATAGATACTGTAATCTTGTGTTAAAAAAGTAGAATATAATATACATTGATCATTAATTATAATAATTAGCAAAGTTAGTAAAATAAACATTATAATGAATGTATCAGAATACGTATTGATTATTCTAATAAGCCATTATTAACTTTTCTTTAATCTTTTCATGCTTGAGAGTTAATGAATATTATGCAAATAAGTTTTTGTCTATTAGCAGTTTTTTGTATTTTTTAAAATTAAATACACATTTAAAGATATAAAATACTCTCATTTATTATTCATTCAATTTGGAAGAACTTATAAAAGTAATTAATTTTTGAAAATATTTTGATATTATTGTCAATCTCAAATTTAAAATATGGTAGTATTATATGTTTGAGTTAAAGTTGGAATAAATATAAAGTTATTTCTTATGCTTAAATGTGGTGTAACATATTAAACTTAAGGAAATTTTCATTTAAGATATTTAATGTTATCTTTTATTTACATTACGTTTCCAGTTATTTTTGTTTATATTAGAATGTGATATTGTTAGATATTTCTTTAACAAACAAAGCATTGCTAGACTAAAGCAATCAAAATTTTTCATTTAGTTTAACTTAGTTGTCTTAATGCAGTAGTATCTTTGTTTGTTTGTTTGTTACTTTGTCGATAAACTTGGTACCATTAAGACGGTACAGAATTTCTTAAAATTTTAAGATTATTTTCTTTGATATTAGTGAATGTTTCTTCTATTTTTATCAGTTTTTTTTTTCTTTTTCTTAAGAATTTACACAGTTTTGCTTTTTCTCTTTTTCTAATAATGAATGTAAAATTTGATAAAGTTTTGTAATAATAATGACGATATAAAAAGTTTGAATTTAGAAAAAGTATTTTTAAATTTCAAATTTTCAATGGCAATTTTTATATTGAGCCACTTTGTCTTAGATTTATTTTTCTTTATAATATTCTGTTTTGACAAACTTCATTTCTCTTATGTAATAAAATTAATTTGTTTTATAATTACAATTATGCATTAGTAGTTTACTTATATCAAAATATGGTATATTATAATTAATATATTATCATTATGTTAGCTACAAAAACATGTTTAAATTTTATATACAAATGCTTAATTAATGCATATTAATATCTTATTTTCAAATTTTCGAGTATATTAGAATGTTAGTTTGACATTCAAAATAAAACTAAATTTGTTCTTTAAAAATTAATTGGGTTGCAATTTGAAAAAATTGTAGACCAATATATTCCCACTGTCATCTGTCCATCTGTCTTTCCTTAATCTTAAGAATGGAGTTAGATAGATGAAATCTGAGACTAGATATGGAAACTGTATGGTCAGGAGGCCTCGATTAACTATATAAGAACTTCCAATGCAAACCAGAAGTCGCACCACTTAAATTCAAAACTTTTCCTCTGAAAGAAATTAATAGATGACTGTTATGACTCTGTTGCTAACAGGAAAAGTAAGATGTACAGGGGAAGAACACTACTAATTTGAGATGGAGAGTGTATATATTAAATTCAATAAATTAAAAAAATATATAATTAAAAATTGCAGCCCAGCATTGTGATGATGTCACAATAAATAATTGCTCATTGAATTAAAATTTTTAATGGCCTGTTTCATAATAGAAAAAAATAAATTAAGATCTAAACATTTGTTTTGTTTTGCTTTTTATTATATTAAAGAAATCATTTTTTAATAAGAAAAGCCCCTACTAAAAAGCTAAAATATTTTTTTTTTTTTTTTTGAAACATTTGCAATTAATTAATTTCAGGAGAATTGCAGTTTTAAAAAATAGAAGAAATGCATATAAATTCATATAAATTTACTCAGAATGGCCCAAAAGTCAGTTAATTATGTTAAGATAAAATTTGTTTCAAATGAGGTCTTCTGCATTTAATGAACAATTTATAGCATTCTAATACATTGCTACAAATTTTCAGTTACTACTTTTTATCGTCTTGATCTAAGTAATAGTCTTGGTTAACTGAGTTATGGGCTCCCCTATATAAGTTATAAGTATATGATGAGCAAATGTTAGTCAATATTGAATTGATAACTTGTATAATTAATAATAGACATGCTTCATCAATCATGCCGATAAAGATAACTGCATTTGCTTAGTCTAGTTTTCATTTTGTGATATGAAATAAAGTTTACAGTAATTTTCATTGAATTAATTACAGTTTTGTATAAACAAACAAACAGCATATGTACAAAGTTATCCAACCATATTTATTTTATTAAAGATAAATCTGTCAAAGTAAGTGATCCCTAATGTCATTTACCTTGAGCTTCAGCTTCCTGTTTGTAAGAGCCTTCTGCTACATTAAACAGTTTAGTTGGCCAACTTAATTATCCTTGACACAGATTACTGAATAAAACCTTGAATTCCCTTTGGTGAAACAAATTACTAATAAAAGAGAAGAAAAAAGGTTAATGACAATTCATAAATTATTACAAGTTTATAATATAATAAAAGATAATATTAATCATTGATAGTGTTATAATGAAATAAATTTAAAAAATTTTTTTAACTATATCATTAAATAAAATAATAAAAATTAATGAAGCAGCAGAAATAAAGATTAGTTGTTGTTATTCATTCATATGTTTGTATTAACCATACATGTGGAAGTGATAATGAAAACACAAAAGAATGATGAATGAAGCCATTTCCTAGGAGTGTCAGGCAAAATACATCAGTTCACATAATTTTTTTTCCTTAGAATATAGTTTCAACAATTGTTTTATGATTTATTCTTTGTCAGGAGCATTATTAGATATAAATATTTGGTGCTTGTACCTTGAATTTTTTATCGTTAGTTTTTATTTTAAATTGCATTTTCAAATATTCTTATGTGAAAATAGAAAAATATTTCTAAATCTGTAATAAGGGTATAAAAACTCTCAAGGAGTCATTTGATTTATATGAAGGATTGATAAATTAATTAGGTCATTTGAGGATCAGTGGACAAATTATTTTTTTATTATATTTAAAACAGTAAAAATAATAAGTTTAAAAAAGTATAGAGTAAAAAGTTTTTTTTATACAATTATAAAAAAAAAACTTATAATAAATAAATAAAAAAAATTAATTAAATCTCTGAAACCTTATCAAATTTCATTCATAAATTGTCATTTATATTGTTCAAGTTCTTGTTCTTTTTTACCTAGTAATTACCTATTTTATGTTATATTTTTAGAGTATTTTTTAAACATATATACGCTTAATTAACTGAAATCATTACTTAATTCTCCATAAATCATTTTTATAGTGTTAGAACTCATTTTCCCTCGTTAATTAAGCAATTTTATTCCATTATCTC
>NW_019385686.1:9618-46026 GCF_000671375.1 Centruroides sculpturatus | reverse complement strand
GTGTCATTTGTGAGTGTTGTATCTTTGAGTATGTGTTTTCTGTAGTTTTTAGTATTTATGACCTGATCCTGTATGGCAATCATGAATCCTTCCGTTTCCCCAAAGAGGCATCCCCGATCTAACCAGCTGTTTGACGCAGTTTTGTCAACAAAATCCTGGGCCAGGTCGTAAGGATGCCTGCCATGGAGTGCCTTTTGAGCCCACGATTGCTTGATGGTGTCTATGCTTTTTATGTGTTGTGTCATGTCTGTGTGTTGTAAGTTTAATGGTGTGCTATTTGAGTCTGCTAGAGTTACTGCTTTATGTAATTGTGATGTTTCTTGTTCCTGTAGAAAAACTCTCGCAGTGTCTGTATTTGTTTGTATTGAAGATTTACTATGTCAATCAGGCCACGTCCACCATCTTGACGTGAAAGGGTTAATCTTTCTGTGGTGGATTTTATGCCAAAATATTATGTAAGATAGGGAAGGGGATCAAAGAAAATATTACGGTTTCTTACACAGGGGTGGGTGGGGATCTAGAATGGCTGAAATTGCCCTTACGTAATTTATGGACGGCCCCTAATTGCAATTATAGCTATTCAGTTTCGATTTAATATATTGAATTAGCAGGAATGTAGAACTAAATGCATTTTCACTTAAAAAGTTCATTCTGCAAATTAAATACAGTACTCTCACTAATTCAAATTATGTTTAATCTGAACCAATTTTGTTTATTTATTTACTTTTTGTAGCTAAATATATATATATATATTAAAGATTAATTTATTTAACTCTATTATCAAGAAAATTGTGAGTTGAAATCATGTGACTTCTGGTATGTTCATATATAGTTAATTGGGGTCTCTGGCCCTTTAGCTTTCCATGTCTGGTTTTGATTTTCATCTATCTAATGCCATTTTCAAAATTAGCAAAAGAAAGACAGCTGACAATAGGAATATATAAATCTGCATTTTAAAAATTGCCAGCCAACAACTACCATTGAAATCTTAGGAATTTCTATGGATATAAGTTTTCTGGATGATTTCTTGGCATCAAACTGCAATATTTATGTAAATCCATTTGCACAAAACTATAGCTTTTTCATAAACTGAAAGCTTAGATTTGTGATAATGTTAAATGGTTCTATGGGAACAATCACTCCATGTTTTGAATCATTAAAACTCTTTCAAATTAAACAACTGCTCAACTACTAAAATGTTACACAATATAAATTATAATAAAGTTGCTAAAGTAACAATGTTAAGAAAGTTTATCTTCATTGTGAATAAGTAATTTTGTCTACATTTAAATGGACTTCTGATTTTGTACAATAGTATTTGTTTAGATTAAACATTTGTTAAATTGTTATTTTAACTACTTTTATTATAAAAATTAAACAAAATTATATCTTTAATTGATTATCATCAAACCTAACCTTTTTAATTTTTTTTTTAATTCTGTAATTGCTAATTTATATATTTAGCTGTAAGTAGATACTTTTTACATGTATTTCTTTGGAAACATTATTACTAATTTAAATCTTTTTAAAAAAGTTCTTTAAAACTATGTATATAAAATTGAAACTATGTTTCTAAATAGTTATACTAAATGGAAATCTAATAATTGCCAATTTGGCAGCAGAGTTTGTTAATACATTGCTCTCTCCTCACTAGTTACTAGGTCCAAATTTCCACTTTCAACGGATGTTTACGTTCATTAGTCATTGTTTAGGAAGTAACATCTATAATTATGACAATATGCAGCATTGTACTTAAGTAATTTATAAATAAAATGTTAAAAAATTATTAAAATTTATAAACAGGAAAAGTTTTAGTCTTTTATTTTTTCCTGTAAATATCAAGTTTGTCAATAAAGAATAATGTGTGTCACTTATTAAAGTTTGTGGTTGCTTTAATTTAGCTGTACTTTTATTGTTCATTACAACTTTAAAATATGATGCCAAGTTCTAAAGATTTTTACAATAAAAGAATATGTAATAAATAATACAATATTATTTTACCAATTATTTATTTGCTGGATATATTAAGAAAGTTATTGAATCATTTGAGTTGTTTGAATGTATAATATTATATATATAAAAGAGTTTTGATTTTTGAAAATTTAGATGCATATTAAAAAAAAAATAAAGTATGGAAGACTGATGAAAAGATAGATTTTTAGTAGAGGAAGGAATATGAAAGTTTAAATAAGGGAATTGCAATTTTGTTGCATAAGTTATTAATTAACAATAATTTGAATGAATGGAAGGTCCTGCCTAGTAGTAGTAATAATAATGGAGCTTAGCAGCAGTAATAGCTGCTAATTCTGCTCAAACTATTATTAAACGTGATGCTTTATTAACATAGAAGACATTGAACATGTTAATTATAATTCTATATTGTCTGATTAAATTAATCAAAAAGTATATTATCTGAAAATGTTTTTGTCAGGTAATATTTGAGGTTTATGTTATAACTGGGAGTCACTACTAGCTCATAAACCCTTAAAAGACTCCCATTGTTTACCAAAAGTTGCATTTAACCAGTGATGATTCATATTTCCATTAAAAAAAAGGAGACAAGAACAGATACATATGCATCCATGACATAGCCTATTCCCTCTTGTTTTTTTCAATTTTGCTATATTAGAAGGATGTAAGGAGCAATTGTGGCCAACTAGAGACTTTCTGGTTGCCCCAATCTACAGTTACAAGAATCTGTTTTGAGGACCTACCAGAAGTGTTTGCAGGTCTTTCAAGTTTTTGTGCAATCTACAGTTAAGATAAAATAAGTAATGAAATTATAACAAAAGTTGTTTCTAGCCTTTGGTATTATTATATTAATTAAATTATCCACAACTGTGAAGCAGATAATAGTGAGGGCTTATCAGACCAATGATGGGCACAAATGCTCAGGGATCAAAGTGAAAACATTTAATAAACACAAAAAAATGACTACATAAGTATGGAAATGAAAAACCTAAATTAAATTTTGGACTATTTTTCCAATAGAAAATAGTCCCTCATCAGTTGGTATTAACTAAAGGTAATGGCATATTAAAAATTATACGAGGTAAAGGTAAACTTAAAACTATGCCTAAAGCTATATAATATAAAGATGAAAACACCACTGTAACAGTATGAGTAGTAAGCATCATCAATACAAAGCATGATGCTTACTACTGAGCTAGACAGTGCATTGGCAGCTATTGTTTATTTCTGTTTGGAAGTGTGGTATTTATTTCCCTTGTATTTGTCCTAGTATAAGTTATTTTAGTTATTTTTGACTTTTGTCTGATATAAAGTTCATTTTGTAATTTGACACGATTTCAGATATAACAAATAATTAGCATTATTAGACTGCCACTTCTCTTTATTACATATTACATTGAGGGTCAACAGTATTAATAACTTTTATTAACACTCAACTCTAATGTAATAAAGGCAGTCTTTGACTTTTGGACAACTTGTTCCTTTGTACTGTAAATAACATTTTAATACTTCTAAATTGCTTTTTTATACCAAATTCAAATTATCAAACATTTTCAGCTGACAAATAAAAATTTAGAGTCTAACATTTTCTGCTAATTTTGGTAATAGCAAAATCATTTGTGAATATTAATTTTTACTGTTTTCTGTTTAACACAATACACATATTCACTGTAAAAAAAGTAAAGACTTTCCTACATTAAAGAAAGATTTTGTTTGTATATCTCTATGGAATGAAACTCCTTTTATAATTTAGTTGAAGTTCTTGTATTTTTAAATCATATAGTTTGATAATTTAAGGACATATTATACAGGAACATATTTAAGTAGATTGACAATTCAAATTTCTTCAGATAGTTATTCAATAGTATCCATTTTGGGTCCAGACCCCTCTTCAGCTGCAGACTGTATTAATAGGTAATGCTGGTTCTGAGTAAAGCACTATTTATTTTTATAACATGCAGTTATATTGCTTGATTTCAGATCATTTGACTTTCATGCAAGGTTTAGTACCATATTATGTCCAAAAGTTAATGGAGACTACCTGTGTATAATTTTAATGAACCACAGATTTTTGAAAAATTTGTTTTTATTTATCTTAATTAATAATTTATAAAATATATAACTATTTAAATAACATTTAATAATGATATTTATAATTTTATATAATGCATGAATAAATAAATAAATATTTACTGTTTAAATTTCTTGAATAATATAAATTTTAAAATTTAATAATTTTAATAAGTCAGATTTTAAATGAATTGTTTAATTTAGAAATTTTTTTAAAAAATTAGTTGTGAAGGATGCAAAGGATTCTTCAAAAGAACTGTTCGTAAAGATTTGTCTTATGCTTGTAGAGAAGATCGTAATTGTGTTATAGATAAGAGACAAAGAAATCGTTGTCAGTATTGTCGCTATCAAAAATGCTTGGCTATGGGAATGAAACGAGAAGGTAAAACTAGAAAGATTATTAAAAAAAATTAATAAAAATCATAATTTTGAGTGTTATATATTGTTTTTATTTTTATTGATTATGAATAAAATTTTTCAGAAGTTTTTTAATTCTTTAATAATGGAATTAAAGTCAAATTACTCATTAACACTTCAAAAGTTAAACTAAACACAGGAAAAACATTGTGTTATTGGAGCCAAATATTAAAATAAACGTAAGCTTCTATGTATTGTCAGACCTCTTTTATTCATTAATTAAAATAGAATTAAGAGGTCCAAAAATATTAAGAAACTTGTATTTACATTTGAATCCAGTAAACAGTTATTAAACCATATTAAACAAAAGCACTGCAACAGCATCAGCATTATTTTTAAAGGTTTTTGAGAAAGATGTAGAGGAACTGTTTTATTTATTTATTTTTCATTAAGAGCTTGTTTCATTTTACATAATTTAATTTACAAACTTTACTGGATTAAAGTATCATATTTACTCAACAATACAGTTTGTTTAGACATTAAGTTAATATCATTATAAATTAACTTTTATATTTAAAAACATTTTTTCAGCTTAACATAAGAAATAAAATATATGATAATTTAATTAAATAATTATATATAGTGAGATATTTTTTTGTATACTGTTGACCCTTGATTTTATGGACTGAAATAACAGATTTCAGGAACAACGGAGCAAATTTTCTTGTTCAAAGATATATGTCAGAATGGAAAGATTAAACTTCAGCTGTTAATGCCTAAAATATCTGCTAGGTAGTATGTGTGCAGATACAACTAATACTGATTTTCTGGTATGTCTAGTTCAGAGGTTTGCCAGATTAACAGTTTTATCAAACTAATTACGGTCATGTNCTCCTTTTAGAGTTTAGAGTAGAATACCCTTATGAGTGCTTCTGCCCCCCATAAAATGACTTGGTATTTAATTTTTGCCAGAGTCAGAGTTGGTCTACTAAAATTATCAGGAGTCAGAGTCGAGTGCTTTTTTACCGACTCCACAGCCTTGGTTAAATAGTACTGATGTTGAGAATGTTGCAAAACAATATGAAATGCTGAGAATGGATCACAGTGAGGAGCTCCATTCCTAGTAAACTTATATAAAATAGCTCTTATGAGTCCAAATTTGCCTAGGACTTGCATAATCTTACACCACTATAGTTTAATGTAAAGGTTCTCAATATGTCCATATGAAAACCATTGCATTACACAAAAACCTAATATTAATAGAATCCAAGTTACTTTCAGGCTAGAATAAACTAATTAAATGGATATATGCATGATTAGCAAAATGAGTCTTGTTCTGTGTTGATTTTTTTTCCAGAATCTTTTTAATAAATAAGTAAAATATTCTTTTTTTTTTTGTTGTGTTTCAAAAATTTATAATTATTGACCTTAGCACAAGACAGCTTAATTAGTTTATTTTCAGCCTGAAAATAATCCAGCTTTTAGATGCATGTTTTGATATAGTTAAATAAACAGTATATAGAATATATCATGTGTAAGATTTCCAAAAAAGATAAATCATTTAAATGGAAACAGATTATGAAACATTTTTGATTGATTATATGTTCTTAATGGTATTATATACTTTTGTATATTCTTTTGAAATATTACTTAATTTCTGTTTAGGTTCAATTGAAAATTACTTTTAATTATGAAGTAAATATTAATGTTAGAATGTTTTTTAAATTGGTTTTAGCTGTTCAAGAAGAAAGACAGCGCAACAAGGAAAAATATGAAAATGAAGTTGAAAGTACAAGTAGTACGCAAAGTGATATGCCAATAGAGAGGATTTTAGATGCAGAGAAACGAGTTGAACCAAAAAATGAAGAGATTGAAACAAATGTAATTAGTTTATAATATAAATATATTTGAAAAATAATTACAATATATAACAATCAACACTTCAAAAAATAAACATAAACAAACAAACTGTTTAATTGAAGCACTAGAGGGAGAAAACATGCAAATATTTTTGTAAAATACATTCTAAATATAGAACAATGCCATTAGTATAGAACTTATAAACTCAGCTAGAAAATTAATAGATTAGAATGTAATATTTTTGGCCAATTAATCATCTTTAGGCATCACATAAAAGAACAGTTTGCAAAGCAGATATTGAATTTTTTTAATAAACATATTTTCACAAAATTGTGGAAATAAAATTGTAAAAATAATAATTAAAAGCAGAAATTAACACTTTTTAGCAAGAGCCTCATGTAACTCAAAAAGAGCCGCATTTGCCCATGTCTGTCATATAACAATAACTCAACAATTCATCCTAGACTATGAATTATATACTTCTCATGTCTCTAAGGTGTTATGGACTGCTATAAAGTTGAGATTAAGCATATATATTAAATATGGATTGGTGTTTTCCTTTGATATCATTGATAGTTTTTGAGAAGCCAAAGCCAATGGCTTCAATGTATAATAAATAAAATAAATTAAAAATTGATATCAACAGCTGCAACGTAGACGATCCAAATGAATGTAGTCTATGTGCAATGCCATTTGTGACCATTCAGTGAACTAGTCTGGCAGTCATGAGAATTTGAAGTGCTCTCATAATTCTGTCTAGATTAAAAGAGGTGCTGGTCCATAAGATATTGGAAAATTGATGGGGGACTCTGTATTGTTTACATTTTTTAATGGAAGTATTTAATTTGTTTCCCTTCTATTTTTCATAATATAGATTGTTTCTCTTATATAATCTTATAAGTTCGTTCTATAACTGACTGTGACGTCCTCAGATACTCAGATCATTGGCATTATTGGACTGTTGTTTTTCTGTATATGTCTATCATATCAAGGATTAACAGTATTTATAATAATAATCATCTGTTAAAATGTAATTATTCAATAAAAACTGAATTTTTCTTCATTTACATTTAATATTATAATNTATATATATGACTAGCAAATTCTTATAAATTGGAAATAAGACAAGATTATACAAATAAGATTATTTAAAACTATATAAATGGCATTTTTCACAATAAAAATTAAAATATTTTGTTCACATAATTATATGGCACTAATCAGGTTAATTAAATACATATAATGAAAAAGAAATACTTCTATACATCTTTTATTAAATAAAATAAAGAATATTTGGTTGAAATTATTGCTTAGACCATTTTTAAAATGTATATATATATATATATATATATATACATTTTAAAAATGGTCTAAGCAATAATTTCAACCAAATATTCTTTATTTTATTTAATAAAAGATGTATAGAAGTATTTCTTTTTCATTATATGTATTTAATTAACCTGATTAGTGCCATATAATTATGTGAACAAAATATTTTAATTTTTATTGTGAAAAATGCCATTTATATAGTTTTAAATAATCTTATTTGTATAATCTTGTCTTATTTCCAATTTATAAGAATTTGCTAGTTATATATATAGATATATTAATTAGTTTTTATTAAATTGAAAAATATATTTGACCTTATGCATCGTCCTCTGTCAAACATTTTACATTTTGAAATAAAAAGAAGAAACAAAAAGTATCAATGTTTGTGGCAAGTGACGGTGATATAAGTGCAAGTGATCTTTTACTGACGAAGATAAAAATTGAGTTAAATGATTCTAGTGATTATGTGCCCTCCTGTAGGTTTTGAAGATAGAATTGGAAGTACGAGTCAAAGATCAGACCATTTCGTGTTCAAGTTTTGTTCCAAGTCAAAAAGTGAGTTACCTAATATAAATCAATGGAATCGCAAAGCAAATTCAATGCAAATTCAAGCCAATAATATGAATGTCACTAGTTTTGAGGAGCATTTATTGAAGATTTTTATGGAAAAATTTATTTACAGGGAGGACTAAAGTTGTTAGTATTATATAAATGTGGCCCAAACTCTGTTAATTAACAGAAATATTTTTTGAATTATTTTAAGGATGATTATAACTGGTTTGAAACAGTTGTATCATTGTATGTTATTGTTAGCAATTCAGTGGTTTTTGATGAAGACCTGAATTATGAATGATGATAATCGGCTGATGTAAGATAGTTTTAATCATCCTTAAAATAGTCTTTAAAATATATCTTGTCTAATTGACTTTTGTGCCATCATGTATATTAACTATTATTTGCTTTACAGGATGTTTCTGCATAAAATTTAAAATAATTTCTTAAATTTAGATTTCAGATTTCAATTTTATTGAGATTTTTTAAAAGGGTTAAGTTCTAAATTATAAAAATGAATTAATGACAATTATTAGACAAAGAAATGTTTACAGTTAACTTTACAATTTGAAATCAAATTGACATGATATGCAACAGTAAAATTTTTCTAAGAAAGTATAAAAGTATTCAAGATATAAGTATAGAAATAATGACAAATAATTTTACAGGAATTCAAGAACTGTATAATTTAAAAAGAATTAAATGAAGTTAACTTAGTTTAATGATAATATATATTGTATGTGAATAAATAATAGTACTCTAATATAAATAAAAGTTATAAATACAAAAAAACATGAGACAAGTTTAATTTAATATTGCTTCACATTTATTTATAATAAAGAATGAGTTTCTTGTTAAATAAAAGAAATATTTTGTCAAAATTTGACCATCCTCAGCTTTGAATCATTGTTTAACAGTTTAGAATAATGTAGAACAGAATTTATATATTGAAACAGATTTTAAATTAAATATTCAGAACAGTTATAATAAAATAAAATAAACATTAAAAAAACTTTTGTATAAAATTCAAGGATAAACAAAATATAAATTTTAGAAAATAAAATTTTTATTAGGTAATTTTCAATATTAACATCTATATAAAGAGTGAAGGAACTTGATAAACAAATTCAAGTATTGTTAATTTTATTTGCATCCTGTATAGTAATAATATTACAATGTTGACTTACCATACACGTGTTAATTAAAGAATGGGACTCCAATAAGAATTTTGTGTGTGTATATATATATACACAACTGTTTTAAAATTCTTATTGGAGTCCCATTCTTTAATTAATACTTGTTTTAGCATATAATGCCTATGCTTATAGGAATGTAGCATTAATTCCAATCTTTTTAGAAACATTAACGTTCTTTTATTCACTTGGAGTTTTTGAAATCCTCTGGTGGAGGATGGAGTTCTTCTGGAATGGGTTCTTGAAATGAGCGGTGATTTGATTTATTTATTTATCAAAATTTTGAACTTCTAAAGTTTGAATTTACCATATATTTTATGCTTTAACTATTTTGGCTTCAATAAAATATTATTTTTATGTTTTGCTTGAATAATAGTAAACCAAATTCCATTTTAGATGGTAGATACATACCCAAAAAATCAGTGCAAGAAAAATAAAAACCAAGTAAAAACAATTCTGTTCACATGGAAAAAATAGAAGATTGGTTCCAGATGTTATAAGAATGTGGCTTTTAAACTGGTAAAATAATATGATAAACTAATTAATATAAGAGCAGTTGTCTAAGCAAAATGAGAGACAGGACAATTGTAACTTACTTATCAGCAAAATTCAATAAATTTATATTATTTGTGTAAATTTTATTTTTCATTTGACTTTTTCAATTAAACACCAAATGCTTCTAGCTTTTAACACCAAGTGGCATACAAAAACTATTCTGCAATTGTACAATCAAATCGTCAAACTTAAATGTTTCTGACTGCTACAATTGCCAGATAATGTTGGATTTAAAGACTGACTGGACAAGCTAGGTGGTAAGGAGCTAAGTATGCAAACCAATGACATAGTCAATTTCATGTAAAACAGACTGTCTTTGTTTATGTACTTAGCTTCTTGTTACCTTGACACTACCATTATTGCTACACGTATTCAAATAATTAATAAAAACCAGCCAAAGCATAAAATTTATTGAAGCGTGTCCTTAAATGCAAATATTATAAATTTATTTTTAAGAAGGAACAACTTTCTGGAAAAGAAAGTATAAATATTTTTTTCTTAAAATTAAATAAAGATTTTTTTTAAAAGGCAAATTTATTGAAATGTGTTAGATTGAAACAAATTATGTAAAAAGAGAATTGAATTTTTTTCCGGAAGTTTTAAATAAAAATCATATAAAATAGTTCATGTAAAATCAGAATTGAATGTATATGAATTCTTAAGAACATGTAAAAAGATTCTTTAGTTAAAATGAAATAATCTTAATATAACATTACATAAATATTTTTTAAAGCTTTTAGCTCCATTCTCAAAATTTTGAGGCTTAAAAATTCCAAAAGTAAAAGTACTTTTTACATGTTTTGAGAATTTATACATCTTAAGGAATCCAAATTTTCTCAATTTAAGTTTTAATTAAAATGAATAATGACATTTTTTTTCAAAATTTGAAAACATATTTGAGATAATTTTTTAATTAATTATTTTATTAAATTATATATATGAACTATTATAATATTTATAAATATTTCTGTCAAATTACTGTCAGTTATAAGTTAAGTATTAATTTCAGAAAATTGGCATTTTTCACAAATGCTTTCAGTAAAAATTTGGCACTAAAAAGGTGTAGAATATTCTTTCAACTTTTTTTTTTACAAGATTATATTAACATTATAAGAAATATATTTAATTTATTGCACTGAATTAATATTTATAAGTAATAAATTGTATTGTGTTTTGTTAATTGTATGTAATTAGTAGGTTAATGTCTATAAATATAAAATGTAATAAAAACTATGATAATTAGCTATTTAAATGTGTCTAAATTTTTTAAAAAAACAAGGGATGATTGGAAAACAAGAATACAAGATTTGCTCTTACTTTTTCGTTTTTGTTTATGGATTACCTACTGCAAACATAATTTGCAACTCTCCAACATAATCATAATTTTGGAGGGTTGCAAACCACTAAATCATTGTGATTTGCAAACCTGTAACAAGTGTGTACAGTTGTTGAACTGGATGAGGCATGTAAAGTACCAACCCACTTAGAGAGCTGGGGTCATATTCTGGTCTCTCGTCTCTCACAAGCTGGTCGCTGATTGGCTAATCATTTGGATTAGCCAATCAGCGACCAGCTTGTGAGAGACGAGAGACCAGAGACGGTGACCAGAATATGGGCCCTGGATACATGAGAAGTGATCTGTTATTTGTTTTCTGTGAGCAAAACTTGTGCCACTAAGGAAAATTTCATTGTAAATTTATTTAGTGTGGGGGAATAGTAATGAATTGCAATAATGTGGATCCACATACAGCTGTCACCACATATGATGTCCTTGCAGGTTTTGGGTAGGATGTGTTTTAACATTTAGCATGAAGCATGGACTTCATTCTGATCAATTACCATCTCTTTGCTCTTCTGAAGAAATAGTTCAGAAGATGCTGGTCTCACTCAGATGAGGATTGCAGGATAAAGTAAGGACTTGGCTTTACTTCAAGTGCAGGACCTCAATTTCTGTTAAATGGGCATCATGAAGTGCTGAGATAAGTGCCTGAATGGATGGGGAAACTATATTCGGAAGTAATGTATGTAGTAGCCTTTCACGTGAGTCACTTTGTATTCATCTAATAAATGTCTACTGGAATTTACAGGCTTTGTATTTTTATTTTCTGATCATCCCTCATATATTAATTTGTAGCTTTTATATAGGTATAATAAATTATAAATAAATAATAGTTATAAAATAACATATATTATTATGACATGTTATCCATGTTGTTGTAATACTCAGTGGTAGTTTTAGACAGATGTATCTTAGGCATTTGTATAGTGCTTATATTTTTAGAAGCCTAATATTTGTATAAATTATATGCTTATCAATACTTGGTTTTGCTCCAGTATTAACTAGGATGCAAGATCTTGTACATTATCGAGTATCATGTGACATGGGCTTTTCACATTATATTTAATATAATAAACCTGTATTGGTCTCTGTGATTCATTTACTTACTGATATGAAAGGTTTGAATAGAAACAGACTTGCCATAGAAAAATGAAATAGTACAGTTGAAAGGAGATATTTGGTACATTAGTAGAAAAATATGAAATCTGAAAAAAGTTAAATAAATTAGGCCAAACATGGTCAAATTTCAACCCTTAACATTTATAGAATACCATGGTGTGTGCGTATGCTTGCATATATGTGCATGCACATATACACGTACATACGGTAGAGCATAGACTATCCGAATACTGATCAACTGAAACATCGGTTAACAGAAAGCATTCCAGTCAGCAAATTCAAATTTCTGCTAGTGCTGTGGTGCTGCAGCACTCTCCCTCTCCCTGCCAATGTAAACTGTAGGCCTACTTTAATGTACTACTATATGTAAGGCATGTATTTGTAAGACGTGTGATACAAATTATATACAGTACAGTTTTGTGTTAATATATTTTTTGTAAATGATCAGTTATCCGAACAACCCAGTCCTGAATTGTTTTGTATAATCAATGCTCTGCTGTACAAACAAAACTAATATTTTTTATATAAAGTATTATTAAATAGCAGTAGCATGCCATCCATGGATGCTGTGGAAGCACAACTTTCCTTGTATTTTCTAAAATATACATACATATTATGCAATTATTTTCATATTTTAACATACTTTGAATTAATTAAAATTAATATTTTATTATAACCACATTATGTATCTTATTACAAATTTATGTACTGTACATATGAAAAACAATGATAAAATTGATATTGTATATTCGAATATGAATTCATATATGCATATTCTCAATGGAAGTGCCATATTGTTGAATACGGGACAACTTCTATGATGAAGAAATTGTGTAAATCAGCCAGATTATATGCATTCGCACATGTGCTTTACAGAGCACCAACCTCACACAGTTTAGCTCGTGGATACTACATACCAAAATATCGCATAATGCTTCCAATGATTCCATCCAGGGCAGCACAGCTTTCCTATCATCAAATGTCACTACATACTACTGTTAAATACAGGGCTGTGGAGTTGGAGTTGGGAGGAATTTCTGGCCAGAGGAGTCGGAGTCGGAAAAAATGTGTCGACTCAGACTCCCGCATTTTAAATTTGTTAGTTTTTTTTATTTAAACGAAAGAAAATTTATTATATATTTATTAATTTTTAAAAATCTTTTTATATTTTGTAATAATTCATTTATTTTAAATACAAAATAGATCAATTTAATTTATTAAATATGTAGTGTTCTTTGTAGTATTTGTGTTTAGTAGTAAAATTATTTTGACCCAATTGAATTTAAATATTTTGGAATCATTTCTTTATTATCCCTGCTCTAAATAAGTACTCTATTTTTCTGAATGAGCCAGACTAATTGATCATAGTTCATATTTTTCTTTTCTGAACAAGGGGCTGACATAGCTACATTGCAAACTTTTTAATTGAACTAACTATTGTGGAAGAATAAAATTGAAGTGCAAATGCTGTTGAATATATGTAGATTTAGAATTTTATCGCCCCCTTTCTCCTCTTATTAAATATTTGTTAAAAATTAAGTTTTTTATACAAATAAATATTAATGTAAGTTAAATATTAAAAATACTAACTACAAGGGTGGTTTTTTTCCAGGCTCCAATGGTCCATAAAACAAAGACAAGTGTAAATAACAAAATGAATTTATTACCAAAAGTTAGATACAAACATTGTTACTTTTTGACATAATCACCATGAAGATAGAGGCATTTGTCATATCTGTGGACGAGCTTTTCCATCCCCTTGTCATAGAATGTTGCTGCTAGTGAATTGAGATGGCCTTAACAATGTTGTTTTCAAGATTGTCATTAATTCATTAGTCTCAAATCACTGCCCTGCTAGCCACATTTTCAGTTCAGGAAAGAGATGGAAGTCTTCACACATTAAAAAGTTCCAAGCTGGGTGGAATTCTTCAACACCGTTAAACACCCAGCTTATAGTCCCGATTTAGTGCCGAGCGATTTCCATCTCTTTCCTGAACAGAAAAAGTGGCTAGAAGGGCAGTGGTTCGAGACTAATGATAATCTTCAAAACAACATTAAGGCCCATCTCAAGTCATTGGCAGCAACATTCTATGACAAACAGATGGAAAAGCTCATCCACATATATAACAAATTCTTCAATCTTCACAGTGATTATGTCGAAAAGTAACCATGTCTGTACCTAACTTTCGGTAATAAATTAATTTTGTTATTTACACTTGTCTCTTTTTTTTTTTTTTTTTTTTTTTTTTTTTTTTTTTTTTTTTTTTTTTATGAACCGTCGGAGCTTGAAAAACAGCTTACTATAAAAGTATTTGGGTAATGCCCAGAGCTCCTTTTAGAGTTTAGAGTAGAATACCCTTATGAGTGCTTCTGCCCCCCATAAAATGACTTGGTATTTAATTTTTGCCAGAGTCAGAGTTGGTCTACTAAAATTATCAGGAGTCAGAGTCGAGTGCTTTTTTACCGACTCCACAGCCTTGGTTAAATAGTACTGATGTTGAGAATGTTGCAAAACAATATGAAATGCTGAGAATGGATCACAGTGAGGAGCTCCATTCCTAGTAAACTTATATAAAATAGCTCTTATGAGTCCAAATTTGCCTAGGACTTGCATAATCTTACACCACTATAGTTTAATGTAAAGGTTCTCAATATGTCCATATGAAAACCATTGCATTACACAAAAACCTAATATTAATAGAATCCAAGTTACTTTCAGGCTAGAATAAACTAATTAAATGGATATATGCATGATTAGCAAAATGAGTCTTGTTCTGTGTTGATTTTTTTTCCAGAATCTTTTTAATAAATAAGTAAAATATTCTTTTTTTTTTTGTTGTGTTTCAAAAATTTATAATTATTGACCTTAGCACAAGACAGCTTAATTAGTTTATTTTCAGCCTGAAAATAATCCAGCTTTTAGATGCATGTTTTGATATAGTTAAATAAACAGTATATAGAATATATCATGTGTAAGATTTCCAAAAAAGATAAATCATTTAAATGGAAACAGATTATGAAACATTTTTGATTGATTATATGTTCTTAATGGTATTATATACTTTTGTATATTCTTTTGAAATATTACTTAATTTCTGTTTAGGTTCAATTGAAAATTACTTTTAATTATGAAGTAAATATTAATGTTAGAATGTTTTTTAAATTGGTTTTAGCTGTTCAAGAAGAAAGACAGCGCAACAAGGAAAAATATGAAAATGAAGTTGAAAGTACAAGTAGTACGCAAAGTGATATGCCAATAGAGAGGATTTTAGATGCAGAGAAACGAGTTGAACCAAAAAATGAAGAGATTGAAACAAATGTAATTAGTTTATAATATAAATATATTTGAAAAATAATTACAATATATAACAATCAACACTTCAAAAAATAAACATAAACAAACAAACTGTTTAATTGAAGCACTAGAGGGAGAAAACATGCAAATATTTTTGTAAAATACATTCTAAATATAGAACAATGCCATTAGTATAGAACTTATAAACTCAGCTAGAAAATTAATAGATTAGAATGTAATATTTTTGGCCAATTAATCATCTTTAGGCATCACATAAAAGAACAGTTTGCAAAGCAGGTGTACTTATATCTCAGAAGTAACATCTTGAAACTTAAACTTTAAAAAATTTTTTTCTTCCAACCTTTTGGATCAGATAAAAGTATAAGAGCAGTCTATTGGTGTTAATAAGGTTTTGTTGTGTAGAACAAAAATAAATACAAAATATCTTGCAAGCACTTTCAACACTATGAAAAAAGTGATATATTGGAGCCACAACTAGAAATTGCAAAGCTGTATATTAGAACATCAAGATGACATTTGCAATAATAGAATTTCCACAGAACTATCTAGAAATGTTCTCAATCATTACAACCCTGTGGAATGAATCTTCCATCCTCATACAATGTGAGGACTGCAACTGTTTATTCACCTGGGAAACATTATGTATTGAGAAATTGGAGCCGTGTAATAAGCCCACTCTAGAGCTCCCGAAAACATGGGTTTCACTATTTAATAATTTAAAAAAATAAATCCTAGCCATGATTATTTTTCAATTTTAGTTTGACCATTAATTAAGCATATAATTTTAATAGTTCACTATTTAATTTTAACATGTACTGTACATTCCTATTAGAACAAATTAATGTTCTAAAATTTGTTTTCATTTTGAATGAAGAAGACATTCTGTACATGCCAATAGACAATGCTCTTAAACTTTTATCTGATAAGAATCTGGTATGAAAAAAATAATTATTTCTTTCATATCTTTTAAATCTTCTAATTTTATAATACATCATTCTTATTTTAAATTTAAACATGTCTTGTATAAACAAAAGTTTTTTTACAATAAAATTCACATACAAAATAATAAAACAAAACTATATTCCAAATAGCCTTAATTCCAAAACTGTGATTACTGGATGTTCACCTAACTGGTTTGGCTTCTTCAAGCTTTCAAATTGAAGAACAACTTTTTTACTTTCAAATAGAACATAGAATAAATACAAAGTATGTAAAACCATCATTATTATTTATTTATGGAAAGAGCTGTTGCACGTATACAAAATATAAAATAAAGTAACATGTTCTGTAATTTGAAAGTGTGAAGAAGTCTGGTTGGATGAAAGTAATTGCAATTTTGTTTCAACGTTACTATAAAATTCATACAAAGTACAAGCTTTGCATTAACAAAATTAAACATATCTGTTCTCCTCAAAGGAAAAAGTGTGAAAATATTACTTAATATATTAAAAGAACACATTATTAAATTACTTTAATTAAAGAAAATTTTTCTACGTCAGTATACCACATTCATAGCAATTTCATTTTGCAAAATGTTTATTTTTGTGATGCTTGAAGATTGATGATTAAACAAAAATGTTTGAATTTGTGGTAGTTTTTTGTTATTACTTCAGTTAAACATTGTTTATATGCAATAATAATAAAATAATTTTATTTTTCTAACATTGCAAATTGATATGAACTGTAAAGAATTGAAATCAGAAAGATTTTAATTGTTACAATAATAAAATTGAACATATTATATTGAAAATTAATCAAATTTATAGATTTAATTTAATTGAAATTTTTAAAGTTAGAGATTTGTCTTTTTATTTTACAATAAAATATATTTTTTTATAAATTAGATAATTATTTCATTAAAAAAATCTGATAATATGCATTAATAAATTTTAATATTTGAAAGAAATTACATTTGCCAAAAATATCTAAAGCTGAATTATTTTCAGGGTAGAATTAAGCTAATTTTTAATTAATTAAATTATTGAATTTAGCCTAAATGAAATTATGCAGTGACTATAACCTGTAATGTTATATGATCTAACAATATAGGTTTGTAATTGGTGATCAGACCGAGTCCAAGTAGAGAAACTAGTAAAATATCTGCATAGGAAACAAGAATTGCAATTTCAAGTCCTGATCTGGGCCAATTTATAAATTATTTAATTAAAGTTCAGAAGTGATTTCTAATTTATTAAGGTTAATGCAAGAAGAATTACAACAACTGATGGACCGTATTGTCGAGTACAGTGAACTGCATGGTCTCTTTATGAATTTTATCAAAACCAAACTTCTTTTGTTCTCAAAAACAAGAAAAAGTGCAAATCTTGTCATTCACGGGAATACTATCAATCAAGTATCATCTCTCAAATACCTCGGCACAATAATAAACGAACAATGTGATCAGTGTAAAGAAATAAGAGCAAGGATCAAACAAGCCAGAACATCGTTTATAAATATGAAAAAGTTTTTTGTTAGATCCAAATTGAGTTTATGTCTGAGGATTTGAATGTTAAGGTGCTACATCTTCTCTGTCCTGCTATATGGATGCAAAAGTTGGACTCTGGACCCCCAAACTGAGAAAAGAATCAAAGCTTTTGAAATGTATTTGTATAGACGAATACTTCGAATATCATGGGTGCAAAGGATTACTAATGTTGAAGTGCTGAACCACATGAACAAGAAAAAGAACTCCTGCTGACCATCAAAATCAGGAAAACACAGTACTGTACATAGGTCATATAATCAGAGGAGAGAAATATCAAATACTTAGACTAATATTAGAGGGCAAAATACAAGGAAAAAGGTCTATTGGAAGACCAAAGAATCAATGGTTGAAAGACATCACAAGGTGGTTCGGGTGTACATCTATGGAGATATTCCAAGCTGCTATATCGAGGACAATGTTAGCTATATGGATCGCCAACCTTCGACAGGAGATGGTGCATTAAGAAGAAGAATGCAAGAAAGCAATTTAATTGCCTACATTCAAATCAAATTTTGTAATTTAATTAATTAATAATTAGCTCAATTCCAGCCCAAAAATAATTTGGGTTTTAGATATATTTGGCTATTATAAATTTTTGTGTTTCTTTTAAAATATTCATTAAAATAAAAGAAAGAAGAGACACGCACAAGCTACTATATACTAACATTCACATAAAAATTTGTTTTATTTAACATAATAAAGAAAAGCTTGCTGACAGATACTGGGACTACATGCTTTCTTTCCAAAATAATTAAGGGAGAACTGTAAATATATATGGGCTTACTCTTTAAATTTATATTATAAAATTAGCATAACTTCAATATACTGTATATTTACTACTACAGAATGATCCTGTGATTAATATATGCCAGGCAGCTGACCGACAGTTGTATCAACTGGTGGAGTGGGCCAAACACATTCCTCACTTCACGGAGTTACCTTTGGAGGACCAAATGATACTCCTCAAGGCAGGTAAGTAGAGTAATTTTATTCTTATTTTCTCAATTTTTTAAAATTAATCTTTAAACATAAAGTAAATTGTTAAATACTATCAAAGTATATGACAGCTTTTTTATATACTGCATATTTGAACAAATGTTACATAAAAATAAAAGTTTCATCAGTTAATCATTTGTGTTCTGTAATTTCTTTGTTATATCCTAGCAAAACATCCGAGATGTAAAAAATTGTGCCAAGTAAAAACCTGTGACAATTTAGATGACAGTCAAAATTTTTCTTAGGAGTTTTTCTTTGGTAAAGATAAGCTTGGCACTTTGAAGTGGTACCCACAAGATTTACACTTGTATTAATCCTTTCTAAATTTTGCTTCCCAGCACCAAGCTCCTCTTTACCAAAGAAAAACTCCTAAGAAAAATTTTGACTGTCATCTGAATTGTCATAAGTTTTTACCTTGTGCAACTTTTTTACCATCTCAGATGTTTTTGGGTTAATGAAGGCTCAAAAGTGTTTTTATTCTGAAAGAAATACAAATACTCTCATTATAATATATTATTTATTAATTTCAAAAAATCATAAACTGTTATATTTAAGCTTTTCTAAGAATAACTATGTACAGATTGTGTGGCCATTTACTTTTTTGCAACAGTATCATTGCATTCTGTCCATTCATTATTTTCGTTAAACATACAAGTGTAATGCCCACTTTGCAATTGATGACCAAGGTGAAATATTACTGATTAAAAATTTATAATCACAGGTTGTCTGTTACAATGCTACAGTTTGGGACTCTTTTTATTGGACCTTCAAATTTGATTAATTTTTCTTGTTCATTTCTAAATACATATTATGAATAATAATTTGTTAGCACTTACTAGTTCAGATTTTGTAAATATGTTTTGTGCTTTACATATACTACAATGTGCATCATTTACTAATTGCCATTGGACTGGAGATAGTTGTTCACCAAATAATAAAAGATGCCTACCCCCAAACCAACCATTACTTTCATCAAATGAACTCAATATTTCAGTCAGTCAAAGATGTATAAATGAAAGCATCATGTTATTTAACATTGAAACTTCATCAATTATACATAAAATCACATTTCTCAATTCAAACCTTAGAACTTTAAGAACTTGATTGCTTAATGCTTTATATGAAGCACTATGACCATGTTCAACCAGAAGTTCTAAAAGCCTGTGTTGTAGCATCTAACATTGAAGTCATACCTTCAATGTTAAATGCTACAATACCTGTTGGTACTGTTATTGCTACATTTTTGCCTAAAGTTTTGGTAAAGATTGTTGGCTTTGATTGTTTTAATTAAGTAGCTTTTACCAATACCACCTACTCCAGGCACAAACTGTTTTAAAACACATTGATTGGAAGTTAAATAAGTGCAAACATTGTCAAAAATTTTTTTTTGATCTGAATTTAAATTCTGTATCATTGTTTTATGTCAATATCTGAAGAAGCAATTAATTCATGAAATTCATGCATAACATTAATAATGTCTATTGGTGCACACTTGTTAAATACACTTTGTGAAAAACATGCTATGAGTATAGATTTATTATCAAACATTAAAATCTTTTTTCTCAATTAATTTTAACATTTGTTCACTTGCTTTGATAATGTCTGAGAGGCAATCATGATACACCAAAGCAATAAGAGTGTCTTTACGAGAATTAAAAGCTTCAAAATGAGTGGTATAACCATTTTTCGGTTCTTCAGAATTTCTCCAAGGCTTAAACATAAAAAGAAGTGTGTAATAGTATTTTTCAAGTGATTTTTCATTGTGAAAATTTGCATGACTACCAAGATATGGAGATGAATGTTTCTTCGTGAAAACATCCTCAATCTTATGAAATGCTTGATTAGGTTTGATTTTAACTCATTTAAACCAAGGAAGTAATCATATAAAAGCATATCCTCAAATTCAGTTGGTCAGTTTGGATAATAAGTTTGTCATATTTTGAAAAAAACAGATCAGTTGACTCAGGGTCAAGTCTTCGAATTTCAACATGAGGTTTGTTTTCTTGGTCTGATTATATTTACATCTAACAACTTTATATTGATATGTCTGTTCAGGCCATGTAATGAATGAACTTACAGGGTATCAGTTGCTTCTAAAGCACCACATTCATAGTTGGATGTTGCTCTAAAAGCAAAGTTCCATAATCTTGAATGTAAGAATGTCACTGAATTGATTGCCTGAAAATTTCCTTTGCATGACTTTTTTCTGATTTTGTAGTATATTTGGTGATATAATGAATTAATGAAGCTGATTTTTCACTGTTGTCCATGTTTCCTACCCAAGCCATCATTATAACTTCATTATAATCATTAATTATGGTTTTGAAATTTGTTCTAGGTAGATCGTATACAGTAGAGCGTCGTTTATCCGAATCAATTGGGGACTGGGGTTGTTCGGATTACTTATTTTTCAGATAACTGATTATGTACAAAAAAACATATTAACCTATCCCATGTTGAAATTTTTCTCTGTTGCGTGTCGCTTCGCGTTGAATTTTCGTCGATGTTAAGCTTAATGTAAACTTTTTAAAATAATAATTGTGGCTATTGTATCGTTAAAAATTATTTCTATTGAAAAATATAAAAACAAAAAAATTATACTTTATAAGTTAATCTAGTATCAAAAACATTCAATTCAGCACGACACACAGTCCTCAGAAAAACATCACACAAAAGTGCCAGTGCTGCCAGCTAAAACACACACATCAACAAAAAAAATATTGGAGTAGCCCAAGATATAGCCACAGATTGCAGCACCATAGCACTAGCGAAAATTTAAATTTGCCGACTGGAATTCTTTCGGATAACCAACTTTTGGATAAACGACGCTCTACTGTAATCTACACGTAGATTTTAAGATTTATCTTCCCCAAATACTTGTTGCAACATCCTTTAGCACAAAATTTGTAGTCACTGTTTGAGGGAAACTAAATCTACATATTTTAACTATGTCTTTATTTGTTTTTTTTTTATTATGCTGACAATAAGAATTGCAAGAATGTTGTTGATATTGTGTAACTGTTTTATAAATCATAGAATGTGTTATCTTATTTGGTATTTTGCCTGTGACATATTTGGTTATAAATTCTGGAACTTTTCAGGGGTGTTAACATCAATGATTGAAGCATTTTTCACTCATAGTATTAAGTATGAAGTGAAAATGTTGAATACCTCATCTCAAAAAGTAATGACTAATCAAACTTAATGGTTAGTTATTTGAATTTATAAATGCTAACATGGCTTTAAATATTTGATTTATAAATCTGGAAGTGGAAATAGGATCAAGAGTAACCACTTCTGAAATTGATTTACCATTGACATTGGTTTGTTAATCTCTTGTAACTAACTTTTTAAATCATTCCAATTCCACTTACTAGGACTTAAAGTAAGAAATCATGTAGTTGGACCATACTCCCGAGTCATAGTTTCTATATTGTTCCTTGGCATTATCCAGTATGATCCAATGTTTCTTAGCTGATGAAAAATTGTGGACAAATTTTTTTCTAACTCTTCACTACTTATTTTTTTCAAGACATTCTTTTGCTGTCATTTTCTTAAATTTGCATACATTAAGCTTAAGAAAAATTCCACTTCTTAATCATCTCACTGTAGCTTCATTCAATAAATGAAATAAATACTGTTAAATTGTAAAATTTTTGATTTTAAAACAGCTTTTGAAACATCTCACAGTGTTAAATGTACTGGTCTTTCTTTCTTCTTGTTTTTTTATATTTGTCATAAGGAAAAAGATCAGAAAAACATCTCAAATCCTAATCTGGAGCAGTATAGTTTATTGGAACTGCATTGATTTTGAACATTTGATAAATTGATGATCAGTTAAAGCTTTCCCTTTCAGTGTAAAATGGCTGAATCATAAAATGCTAATAGAACTCATCTGAACTTCATTTTTGAGTTAGAAGGTCCTGGTTTTGAAAAGATTACTCTGTGAACTCTTTGTCAGTACTCAACAGTAACAGTAAGTGTTTGGGCTCATTTGGTAAATGAATAGAATAAAACTATTTCAAAGAAGAAGATTGTTTTCTTTAAGTTATTTAAAGTAGAGTAAATTTAGTTAATATTGACTACATTTTTCCAAACAATTCTTTTCGTCATTTGTAATTCTTTTACCAATATAAATAATTTGGTGTTTTTATTGAGAGGATCAGAGACTTCAGATAATTTCTTCAATGTCTCATCCAAAAGAAGTTGTAAATGAAATGTTTAACCTTTCACATTTTGGATAAGTGAGTGATATGGCATGTTTTTATTGGCCATATGACTTAATCTTGTGACCATTTGAAATGACTTTGCTCTTTGTATCAAAAATGTTTTCATATTCATTTAAACATTTCAAAACTGATGGTGTATCAATGTAAGGAATTTTATTTAGAATGCTTATTGGCAATATATTCCTGAATGTAGCTATTATTTTGCTTCTGACTTTTGTTGAGAACACATTTTGGTAAGTTTTTCAATGTTTCCAGAAGATATAGCTAAATCAATATCAATAATTGCCTTGATGTGCTCTTGTATTTTAAAAAGATTTCTTACAAATGATCTGATTTTAGGAAAATAAACTGATATAAACCTCAGAAAAATTAAATGGGATTCATGGCTTTGTAGTGAAGTTACATATATATTAGAATGCTTATTTTTTTTCTAACTTGTTATATGAACAATTGTTAATTGTCTTGATAAATTTTAACAGGCCTTTAAGGAACATATCCAGTATCATTATCATATTATCAGCTAAGTACTCTAAATCTGTAAAGTTACAAACTACAGAACAATTATAGTAATGGAATTTTGATTTTTTAGTTGCTAATATTTCTGAAAATAGGTTCATTGTTTTTCCTTCTGGACTTACAATCAGAGTTTTTGAAATCTCATTTAATGGTAAATAAGAAGTATCTCAGAAGTAGGACTAAGATGGAGAAGAATATTTTTTTTTTTGGACCACATAATACATTTAATTTATCATTCAAATTATTTAGAGCAGATAATTTATCAAGTGATACTTCAAACTGATTAGCCAATTTTGAAAACATTTATCTAACAAAATTAACATTTTTATCTTGGGATATTAAATACCATTTCAGAATTGCTTCAGATTTTACTCTAGGTTCATCAGCATTATCAAGATTTTCACTTTGAAGATTTGAAACTACAGTAATATCCTGCTTAATGTGGGGGATATGTTCCTAGATGACAAAGTGCTAAATGAAACAGCATTAAACGAGTACATTTTAACACAGAGTAAATAGGGAAAGGGGAACAGGTGACCAAAAATAAATAGATTTTACTTTAATTTTAAGTTATTTTTATGTTAATTTGCATAATAATATATGTTAAATAATACATAAGCATATGCACACAGAAATGTAAAGTTCATTTTTTTGTGATGAAGGTCCTGGCTCTTCTGAAATTCTTGTTTTTTGCAATAAAGTTGTGTAGTTTCATTTGTTGTTTTTTCCTTTTTTTAAACAAATGTCGGTAGCAGGAGATCGCATCCAAAATGCCTCATCTTGTTTTTGCACTCCTTTCAAAATCTGGAACATTCACTACAATTTGATCAACGATTTCGGTTATCAAACTTTTACTAGTAAATCTGTAGAGAAATTTTTTGGTTCTTCATTTTCAGAATCACTATTTTCCAGTTCTACATGAATTCATTGTTCTATCAGTTCTGTCAGTTGGTAAGGCTCTCATCAGAAGCCTCAGTAACTCCTCAATATACTACTCATCAACATCTCCTTGCCTTGCTATATTGATTATGTTGACAATTTGGCCAACCTAATGATACAGCGATAGGCTCTTCTCGTTGAGAATTCTTGAATACGAAATTTCAGCCATAACTTCTTCCACACTCTGTTCATGCATTTATTAGTGAATTCATGCCAAGCGAAGTCGATATTGCCTAAGGCATCCCTGATGTTATATTTTTTCCAAAATTGCACCAAACAAACATAGATTTAAGAAAAGTACAGTACTACGACAAATTGTCACTTTTTGCTGATTGGTTCTTGTTTGGAAATAATCATATTATATACAAATCAATAGAATACTGCAATAATTTGAATCAGCATAAATTTTGAGCTTTTCTTTAGGCTTTGAGCAGACCACGTTATATTAAATCAGCATTAATTGAGGCAGCATTAAGCGGGATCTTACTGTATTCTCTTCAATGTTTCATTTCTGTCAAAATTCAAGATAAATTTCAATTTACTTAGACTTCTATCAAATCTATTATTATAGCTATAGGAGTTACTTATCTTTTGTCTCAAGTGATCAACATTTGTTTTTCTTTTTAAATTTAATGAATTATTTACATAACTAGAAATTTCTTCTTAACCCCTTAATAAGAAATTCAGCATACATTTTTCTTGCTGCAGCTTGCTTAGGTGTAGAATTTAAACAATTTTTTCTGTTCTGTTTTCTTCTTTGATGAAGGCTTTATAGCATAGTTTTCATCTTCTCTTGAGTAAGGAGTTTATAGAATATTTTTCATGTTCCAATTTTTTCCTAGATGAGGTTTTTTCAGCATATTTTCCACATTCAAATTGTTTTTTCTTAGGGTTCACAGTATATTTTTCTTGTTCCAATTTTTTTTGGGGTGAAGGATTTAAAGCTTTGTTTCCCCTCATCAGATTTGATCAGTATTTGATTTTCAGTGCATCTGCTTTGGAGTGGAAGTTTAATTTATATGAAACTTTAGCTTTTTCTTTTATAACAGGAAAATTTTGAATACCATTCTTTCAGTTTCCTTTTCTTCAGTTCTGGATCTTACGCTTTTTGTTCTAAGTAGCATTTACATTTCACTGAAGAAGAATTAGAATTTGACTTAATCTCTTTAGTAGAAATTTCTTCTGATTTTTAGCACAAATAGCGCTCTCCATGCTGACGAAATAGTCTGTCTCTTCAAAGTTAACTACCATTGCTCTTCCAAAGGCTTTGTAGATTTCTACCCTTTCCAGGTGTTTTGGTCAAGGCACTATTTTCTCTCAATGGGGTCTTTTTCATTTCTAAGAAGTGAGAAAATTGTAGGGTTTCTTCTAAAAACAATTTGGTGCTTACTACATCAGGCTATTCCTTATAGATAGAACAGAGGGCCTTGTCGTATGTGATTACTATACCATGTGATGGAACTGCTTCAGCTGAAACACCTGGAAAGGATAGAAATCTACAAAGTCTTTGACAAGTCAGCACAAATATGGATAGTCCATTTAGGCCTATATGTTACTTTAGGTCTATAAATATTACGTACCTCTGAAACTTTTAACCGTTCGGGAATATGGAACACGTGATGCCGTTCTATTGTTCGATGTTTTAAAAAATTCTTTCGAAACGAATGGCTGGTTTGACGATTTTTACCTGAAGAAAGACCCAGGAGGGGTCTGAAAACGTTAGTAATGTTAAATTTATTCACATTGGTTAAAGGTTTTGGAGGTACGTAATATTTAGTAAACTCCGGTGTGTAGTTTTACGTTATTATTTAGGTCTATAATTATAAAATTTAGTAAAATCACCATAGAGGAAATTGGCCTGATCTTTGATGTTATCAATAGAAACAATAATGTAACAAAATGATGATGTCATCTATGTTTATGTCTAAATATATTTAAACTGTCACTACGTTGCAACATAACATGATGTAACAGTTCAGTGGGAGCTCAGTGGCTGACGCTGAGCATCAACCAAACACTTTCAATATGCCATTTAGAAAAATTGTTATAATAAGTTTTAATTGGCATAAATTTTTAGGGATTTTTGTTATTCTGAGTAACATTTTAAATAAAATTCATTTGTTTAAATGCAATTTTATCCTTATAAGCATAAAATTATGCCGTAAAACTGAAATAACTTTATGGAAAACCCCCATAAACGTTGACTATTCATTCAGAAGTTTTGCCAGCACCTCACTGACAAAGAGAAAGGCTTAAGTTCAAAATTTGAGCTTTCTAGATTGGTTAGTTTTTCTCTTCAAGTGTCTGCAGTGATGGATGAAGAAGAAAATACAGCTATTTTTGCAATTTTAAATTTTTTATATTTTGGCAACTGCTTTATAGAAAATCTTGAAATTTTGCATACTACCTATGACAATAATTACTTTTCAAATGAAATATTTGGATTTACTTTGTGTTTGGGAGATGAAAAAATAGACCCCAAAAATTGGCAACTCTGATTCCTGTATATATAGTCAGTGACTTTTTTACTTGGTGAGGAGTCACTGCCATGACTCTTAATAAAAAAAATTAATACATATATAACTTGGACGTCATCAATTCATAACAATTTATATTAATTATAATTAGATATTTCCAAAAAGCATGTTTTTACTGTGATCCTCAATATGAGGCAAATAGAAGAGTCGTTATTTTATGTGCTCACCAGTGGTTGAGCGCATAAAACCACTAAATACTGATAGTAGATCATGGGTTTGCTCCTGTCCAACAGGCTGGCTATGTGGAGTTTTCCAGATTTTCTTCACATTTGTAACACCTAAATAGAGGCCAGTTTTCTTTAGAAAGTCCTCCTGGGAGGAATATTGTTTACATGTTGCATTGCTGTATACCAGAGCTTCTTAAACTATGGGTTGTGACCCCATTTGGGGTTGCTTAGCGAAATTGTGGGGTTGCAAGATTTTAATGCAAAATATTGAAAATAATTTGTGAGAGTTTGAAAATGGCACACTTTGTTTCGTGAGTTGTGCTTTGTGTCACTTCTGGTGCAGCGAGACAACGATTCAGCAGCACTGATTGTAGTGTGAACTAGTGTAGTATTGTCGCTTTTCAGTGTATTCAGTTGTCTCTGTTCCATTGTAACACAAGAGTGAACTGTGGTAGTATACCATTATTGTTTTTGCAAATTTGTATACTGTATATCTTTATTTTATATTTTTGGTCGCAAAAAAATCACAATCATAAATGGGGTCGTGAATAAAAAAAGTTTAAGAAGCCCTGCTGTATACAAATAAACTAAACCTTATTTTATGATTTCTTATTTTAAAATTCTTTGTCACCATTTAGTAGGCTGAATGGTGACAAATAATTGTTTATTGAAGTTGAAAATTTTATTTTGTCTTATGATGATTTCATTATTGTTTATATATTTTTTGCATTTTCAATTTTATTTATTACTTTAGTATGTTGCTATTTAAAAAAATTTTTTTTACTATTTTAATTTAAAATTTTTTTACTATTCATGTGTGTGTTTGTTTTGTTATGGTGGTGTTTGTTTTTATCGTTATGGGGGTGGTCAATTTACTGATGTAACAGATATTGTAAATAAAGGGATTGTTTATAAATGGTACTTATTGCTTGTCATTCTCTCTTTTGGTTTTATGTTCTTTGGAGTTAAGCACAAATTTGCTACAGAGAACTTACTATAAAGGAACACTTTATCGATGGAAAAAATAGATTTTATTTTTTATAAAAGAAATTGCATTTAAGATCATATGCTTCTCTTCAATCTTTATTACGTATAATGATAAAACTGTAATATAACTAATAGTGACAACTGGATTAACTAAGTGTTGAAAACATAGTAAAACTATAAAATGAAAAAACAAAACTTCTAAAACCATAGAAAAAATTGACAAATAAAAGGAGTAAAAACTTTAAAACTGATACAAACTGGCTAAAAATCAAGCTATAAAATGCTTCACTGTTTATAAATGGTTAGAGCAAGTAATATAGAAAGAGAAGATACAATATTTTTTAAGATATAAACAAAAAATAATAAATAGAAATACACAACAAAAATGAATTATAATAGATTACAGATTTAGATAAATGTCAGCTTAGTACAGTGGGTGATCGGTTAACGAACAAATTGGATATTGAACACTTTCACAAAAGATTTTTATGATCAGACAATGAACACTTCACTGAACAAACACAAGAAGAAGCGACATAAAATAACGAATACCGATTGGTCTTCCTTTGTCTTCAGGCAACAATTCAAAATATTTTGGAGCACAGGAGACGTCAACATCGACGTTCAACCCAGTATATACTGATCGAATAGTATTCACCCGAACTTTGAAATTTTCCCTTGTAATTTCAGCCTTTTATATTTCTGACAGAAACAATTCTTTTATGTTTTCTGCAAAAGCAGATTAATGCTGATATCTGCTATTAAAGATCTTTTGAAGAAATGGGAGGATGTCAGAACAACGGTCTTAAAATGGCATCTAAACCAGGTTGAGGTTAATTGGCTTAAGGATCTCTACAATTACAATGCTATTAATTACTTCTGAAAAATCATGAAGACAGAAAAGCAATAGACATTGGACAGATTCTTTAACATCCACAAATGGAAAAAACATGACTAATAAAAATGCAAGACCGTGTATATATGTATTTTTATTATTACACATGAATAAATGTAGTAAGAAAGTATGTATTTTTTATTTTTTGGGGGTCTCCAGAATGAATTAATCAAATTCCCATAGAAACCTATAGTAAATCAATAATCGGTTAATGAACAATTCGGATAGTGAACAAAGTCTTGGAACGGATTATGTTCGTTAACCGATCACCCACTGTATTTTGTAACTATTATATTTATGTAACTTTTTGGAAATAGAATTTTTATTGCAAATCTTGCTAGCTACTACCATATGTGTGTGATATTGAAGTGAAAATCTGCAATAACTCCAATATATATCATGAGAACCCAGGGCTCTGGGATAATCTTGTTTCACATTCAGCATGGAAATGGAAATGAAATGAAGAAAGATTTGTAAAATCTGTGTCTTTAACTTGCAAATTTATTATCTTCTGAGTGGAAAAAGATATATTAGAATCATCCAGAGTTTTAGGAGGGTTTAGTTTAATTGCTACATGAGATACGTAGGTCAATGATGGAGTTAGACATTCATAAAACAAAATGACAAAATAATAAAAATGTTTATTTACATATAAAAATTATATATATATATATATGATAAAAACTATAAGAACAGTATAATGAGAAAAATAAATAAAAAATTCTCCATCTCAACAATTACTCAAGACAAAACCTCTAAATTCAATCCACTAAATCTATCTTGATGAGAGAGAGAGTTTACATAATTGAGTTAAATATAATACCTCATTTTAGTTCCTTATTTTTTTCTGAATTGTTGGTGGGCTGGACACAGTTTCCTGCATTTGGCAGGAAACCCTTTTGGTTTAGACATGAACTTTCTTGAGAACAGTTCCAGTGTTTGGTCCTATTTATAGGATTTGGCATTTGTGTTTGGTCCTATTTATAGGATTCGATCCGATAATTAGGGATGATTTGAGTCACCTGAGGAGAGAAGCAGAACAAGGAGATAACTCAACAAGGAGAACTTCCTTGTTGAGTTGATACCAAAGTCAACATCTCTCCTTGGGAACTTCCTTCTAAATTGAAAGAAAGTCCCTCTATGACTCATAACTACAAAACAAAAGTTTTTCTTTGTTAAAATTTTTATATATTATTATTGTATCTAATTTAAACTTAAATATTGAATTGAATTGTTTGAAATTCTAGATAGATAGGAATTGTATGGAATTTGAGATAGATATTAAAATTGAATTGCCTTGATAGTTGGTCATGGGTTTGCTCCTGTCCAACAGGCTGGCTATGTGGAGTTTTCNATTATGTTGATATACAGTGACAAATTATTTCATCTTATCACCATACCTTTAAAACAAACAATGTTTTAGCCTGGGTTAACAGATCGTTCTGAATATAACTCATCCTAGACTGCAATTTCTTACTAACTAAAACACGCTCAAGAAAACCTTTAAATATGCAGCCGTATTTATTAAATTCTAACGTTTTCGGTCATATTCAATGACCTTTCTCAAGAAAAACAGAAAAAAATCGAACTCCGAACTTGAATTAACGATACAAGCTTGTATCGTTAATTCAAGTTCGGAGTTCGATTTTTTTCTGTTTTTCTTGAGAAAGGTCATTGAATATGACCGAAAACGTTAGAATTTAATAAATACGGCTGCATATTTAAAGGTTTTCTTGAGCGTGTTTTAGTTAGTAAGAAATTGCAGTCTAGGATGAGTTATATTCAGAACGATCTGTTAACCCAGGCTAAAACATTGTTTGTTTTAAAGGTATGGTGATAAGATGAAATAATTTGTCACTGTATATCAACATAATTAGAAAAATTTTTTGTTGAAGAGATAATCAGCCAGTTACATAAAAATGGAAATTACAAGATACTATGAAGAAGTTTTAATAATTAAATCCTTAGAAATGTTATATCTCCAACAAATAACAAACCAGCACTGCATACATACTGAAGTTGTTACAAATTTTCACCTGAGTGTCATATATATACTGGTAGTTAGCAAGATTTGCAATACAACTGGGTGTTGTATTTGACAGAGGTTGCAACTTGAATAGTCTTGCTGTGGTCTTTTCAGTATCAATCATTACTTAAATTATTTATTAAACAATAATTTTGATGATAATATTGTGAAAATGATTTTAAATTTAATACTGAAATGACACTTTGATATAGTTTTAGTATTAAATTTTGTTAAAAATTTTTGACTCTCCATTTTAAAAAAAGATTTAGAAATTTATGCTTTTCACACACAAATTTTCACATGCACAATTTTATTGTTTATAAGTTTTTTGAGTTTTTTTAATAAGCATTTATATATTTTTAATACATAGGCTGTTTTTTTAAGTTCCGATGGTCTATAAAAAAAAAAAGACAAGTGTAAATAACAAAATGAATTTATTACCAAAAGCATCCATTTTGTTATTTACACTTGTCTTTGTTTTATGGACCATCGGAGCTTGAAAAAAAACTGCCCTCTTATATTTAAAATAAATTTATTTATTACATATAATCTTTTTTATAGGTTGGAATGAATTACTAATAGCTGCCTTTTCTCATCGGTCCATTAATGTGAAAGACGGTATTGTTCTTGCTACGGGACTTGTTGTACATAGAAATAGTGCCCATAGTGCTGGTGTCGGGACCATATTTGATAGAGTCCTTACAGAGTTAGTAGCTAAAATGAGAGAGATGAAGATGGATAAGACAGAATTGGGATGTCTCCGAGCCATTGTTCTCTATAATCCAGGTAGTCTAACATAAGTAAATGTATCTTTTTACATTCTAATAAATTTTATTAAGGATACAGAATACCACAGACAATCTTTGTAAATCCACTAAGAAATTTAATATAATTTCAAAAATATTTTGACAGACATTTTTGATTACAAATGGATCTTCTTCAGGTCATTCAACTTTCTAAAATTGGAATGTGTTGAAGAACAAGATATAAATTTAAAAATTATTACATAATGTTTTTAAAATATGAAATATAAAGCAAAATATTTTACAAATAAAGAGAAGTTGGATAATGTATTTCATACCAAGTAACATATATGAGAAATAAGTTAAAATTAATAAAAATTATAGATATTCAATGTAATCATAAAATTGCATAGCAGCCATCTTCAATATATCTCAAAAACTGGGTTATTGTAAATATACCATTCACCAAACCATCACCAGTTCTTTTTTTTTTGTGTGTGTCATGAACTGGTGATGGTTTGGTGAGTGGTATATTTGCATAGTAGCTCTGAAAGTATGGCAGATGACCTTGGTTTATTGTAAAAGTACTGTCAAGAATATGAGAAGCTTTTTTCTTTTTTGAGTTGATGTACCCACTTTTAATTTCAGCTTTGTAAATCTCTAACACTTCTAGAGTTCTGAGATGGTTGGTATGCTGGGATTGCCTAGTGGCATTTTGGAGTTTACCTGTACATCATTTTCTGAGGCATAAATAAACAGGGCAGTGGCATCCATTTATCCATATATTATATTGATGTTCTTGTAGCCTCTTATGAATTTTGCATTGTATTAAAAAAAAGATCTTGAATATATTGGCTCCACCAATGTATTACAGATTTGTTGTCCTTTACCATGTAAACCCCTGCTGCCCTGCATTTGTCAGCCTTGTCTTTCCCATTAGAGTAGTTTATATATACTGGGGATGTATTTGTAGGATAATTTAGCACCACTGCTGTTTACTATTTCTTTGCATAAGCTGTGATAAAGCATGGTTATATTCAATAACCATGCATAATGGGTTAAAAGCTTGCATCTGTATATTGGAGCTCCCTTGGTTAGTATGTTTGATATGTTGGAGTTATGGAGTAGGGTTTAGTAAGATCATGGATTAGATTTTTTTGATAACTGTGCTTTATTGTAACAGCCTCCAAATGCTTTCTCTTTTAACATATCTTCCATGTTTGCACAGTGTGTAAATGCCCTTTTTTGTAAACATTCCAAAGGCAGCTATCTTGTATAATAATGGATTACATGAACTTGCTGGAGTAAAGAGCAATATCTGGCTTGGTTTGTAAAAGATGCCTGTTTGTGTGCAGCTATTGATAAGATGAAAGCTAATATCCAAAAAATGATCCTTACTGTTGCTTGACTGATCTAGCTTAAGGGATAGTCCTTAAGGGTTATCATTCATAAGCTTTAAAAAGGCATCTAAATCATATCATGTTTTCTTTATTACCAACAGGTGAGCAACATAGTTCTTATAAACAATAATATTTTGCAAGATTACCAGCATAACTTTTCCTTCTAAACAGTGTACAACCATTTTGCATTGGTCCCCAGATAGGCTGTTCATTGGGACTCCACACTTTTGTAATTATGTGGTTGTGGTAACTTGAAAGAAGGAAGTGTAACTTAAAATGTGCATGAGCTCCAAGATTTGATGGTGGTGTTTGAGTTAATCTATTTTTTGTAATAAGAGATCCCTGAAGTTGCAAGAACATGGTTGTAGTTTTACTGATGGATACAAGTAAATGAAATCAAATACTGTAACAAAAGTGTTATTGGTTAATTTCAGTTGTTGGAAAGAATCCACTATTTCCATGGAGTTCCTGGCAGTTTAATGGTAGTTTTTTAAAAATTTGATGCATGGTTGCCTATAGCATTTTCTAGCAATCATATAAGGAATCTCACTTTGTCTATTATGGGTCTGAGGGAAGTGGATGGTGTAAGGGTTTTAGTGAAAGCAAATACCTTAGGAGTGTCTGGTGAGGCGACCACCACCCTGTCCATGTTTAACTTCTTAGCAAGCATTGTATGTATAATATTTGTGATGTGTTTGTAATTTATCTATGTAATCAGTATTTATCTATTTGCAGTCAGTGTTCTTGATGTATTTGAGCAGAAACAATTTATGCTTATCCTGTTTCAATATAATCAATGTCTTGCTTTTATCAGTCTTCAATAAGATGGTATGATTGTCCATTATCCATTTTTTGCTTTTTCTTAAGTTGTACCAAAACATATAATCACAGGGATCATTGTTTATTGAAGCAAATTCAGAATATTAATTATTATTTTATTAAAAAGTTAACTTAGATTTATGCAAGATATGATGATATTATTTTTAAATGAAATGCTCTTCCACTGGTACAAAATAAATATATTAGTAAACATACATACAAATTGGCTTTTAAAAACAGATAGCTGATGGATATTCCATACAAAAAAGATAAGTGAAAAATACAAAACATGGATAGAGAGATAAGCAATCAGAATCTTCAGCATGCATAATGTATTTTTTCTCTCATGCATCCAAGTTGACTTGAAAGTAATGAAATCATCTCTTCAGTCAAGCTGAAGACATTTCATTGTCATTTCAGAAGTTAATACCATTCTATTCTTATTTGAGATTTCTTCAATAAGTCTGTTACTGTTATCATATTTCATCCTTCTACATCTTTCTAAATATTAATTTATAGAAATGTTTCTATAGATTGCTTCAGAGTTTTCAAAATGTTTTTTTATTAGAATATATAGTAAATGATTTCTTTTAAGTGAAAAATTGATCTTTCTTGAATTTTAAACCAAGATTCATTCTAAACATTCACTCTATTAAGTCACAGAATAATCATAATTCTTTCAAATAAGAGTATTGTCTCTTCATTTGATACTTTGGAAAAGACATTTGAATGCAATTTTACCTGTTTGATGAATATCACATGATTAAAAATGATTCATTGTAATTAATAATTTTGTAACATTTACAAAGAAATTTAGAGAAGTGAGTCATTTATAAAAATCTATTCAAATTTAAAAATTAAATATATAATCATATGTAAGAGAAACTATGTCTAAGAGAATTAACTAAACTATGTCTGATCAACCAGGTTCTTTTTGAACTATAATAATAATGATTAAAATAACAAAATTGATCTAAAAGTAGGAAAATAGCAAAAAACAAAAGAAAAAAACAATGTGTCTGTATGGCAAGTGGAAGTTGTGAGTTTTTTAGGTAAAGCAGATTAATCTTCTTCTGGAATGGTAATTATTATAATTATTAAATATAGGGCTAGGTAGCTTGACCACATTATGTTATATTTATAATAATTAAACACAGTATTAAAGATTGCACTGCTCAACACCTTAGGTTGTTCAAAAAAAGATACAGTATTGTAAAATATCAATATAAAAATCAGTCTCCTAAAATTTTCTACCAAAAATACTGTATCTTTTACTAAATTTCCCATGGTCTCTTCAATTTCCCACTAGATTTAGTGGGAATCCTGCAACAATGGCATGTTTGGGTAACACAATGATTTAATCATTAAAAGAGAAAACTATTAAATTCGCTTTACTTCCAGTAATTTGATAATCTTCTTAATCAAACACTGCTCTGTCAGATATATGTCAGATTACTGAGATTGTATATATATTTNACTTCTTGACATTAATTTGCTATATTTGCTAACAATTATAACCTCTAAAAATTTATTACGAGATTACCAATGTTTTCACCAAATATGGCTGCCATCAAATTCGGTGAGTTACCTGGATTTCGAAAGTCCAAATTTCCGAGAGTCGGCCATATATATACATTGATTGCTTGACATCAGTCAGTGGAGCTTCTTGAAAATTGTTATATTTATGTTTAAAGAAAATATGTTGTTAAATATTTAATATTGTGTTTTCTATTTGAAAAAGAAACTTTTATAGTGATCTTTATATACAACTTCTGTTTAAAGCCATTGGTGAGGAGATAGAAGTATAAAATTTGACATATTTATAAACGAAAACATACAGCAGTAATAACAAGAATTGCATTCATACTTCCGATATTATAGTCAATTACTCAGATTTTTAGAGATTATAACTATTGCTAAGTTAAATTATGAGACTATTTATGAATTTTTAAATTTTTGAATGCATATTATCAAATTTTATTTATAAAAAAATATATATATATATATA